>NC_087222.1:21800909-21802402 GCF_015104395.2 Macrobrachium nipponense
ATGTAATGCGGCCAAGTTACCTTCTGCAGATAATGGTGATGAAGACGAAATGGCTCTCATGAAGAATATTTCTTTCATTACTCTGTGAATCACCTTTGTCGGATTTCATTCCTAATTTCTATGATGGACTTTAATGGAATGAGTATCCCAGGAGCCACCCAGTCTGTCTTCGTTGTATAATCACTTAAAGAACTTACTTTGACATCCTGTTGCAACAACTGGAATGCTATATACCTTTAACTATTCGAAGGGGGGAAATAATTATCAAAACGTTGTTCAACATATCAAGTTCTATGATACAGCGCTCTTTCTCAAACTATTTCTGCAAACATGAGAAGGAAAATAATCTCTACTGGACATCACTTCGATGACTGGAGGTCACTTTCAGGACTCAGAATAACCTGACAAACTCCTGATGACCTCCTCAGATCAGCTGGAGCAACAAACAAAGGGAGTGGTGACACAGAGGTCACTACTCGATACTCTGTAGGGAATATGATTCATAGGCACACCTCGAACAGTTGCAGCGATCTCCCGCAAGTGCCTCATCTTGGGATGCATCATCAGTCAGTCAGCCCAAAATGAGCCCTTGGGAATCTCCTCAGTCAATGAAACCCACAGACAAGTCATCACCAAATCAGAAAACCCTGTGGTGTTCTTCGTTATGCTCTGTTGAACCTGGTGTCAATCAGACTTAATCTCTCTCTCTCTCTCTCTATCGTCTCCTTTCATCCTCTCCTCTTTCATATATCGTCTTCGTCTTCTTCTTCTTCTTCAGGACCATCATGAAACCTTTCACCTCCCCAACATGTCATTAAATACGCAAATGCGTCATCTATAACCAACATAAAGACAGTCCCAATTAGAAGCCTTTAATGTAAGAGAGAGAGAGAGAGAGAGAGAGAGAGAGAGAGAGAGAGAGAGAGAGAGAGAGAGAGAGAGAGAGAGAGAGAGGTAGCAGTCAAGGCTAATCAGGCAACGTCAAGGACCTTATCAAAATGCACCCACCCCCAAAAAACAGCAGAAAGCAGCAAAGGCTCTTTGATCGAAGTCTAAAGGACTCGAGATGTTATCTATCACTCAACTGCTGAAATGGGACGCCTTATCTCTTCAGTCATTTGGGGTTTCAACTGAAGATGTGAATGAAAAGAGAATGAAAAGAAGCCCTGAGTGTGAAAACATTCCTGATAAAGCCTGCCGCTCCCTGACAGGCTGAGGTCTTGAGAATTTCATTCTGTGCACCACAAGCATCGGAGGGAAACATATGAGCATCATCATTATCATGAATGAGAGAAAAAGAGACACACCAAGTTAACCATATCCTTCTCTCTCTTTCTTGTTACATCCACATGTTTTCACAGGAACCACTTGAACAATACTACAGCTCTTAGCTCACGATAATTCCTGTCCCTTCGTGTCTCTCCATGGGGTCTGGCTAATCCTTGCCTCCTTCCTGCAGTCTGAGGTCCTCCAGCTGTGCAAGCGGTTGGATC
>NC_087222.1:21802902-21820402 GCF_015104395.2 Macrobrachium nipponense
AGGTGAGGTAGGTAGGTAAGCTTTGGTTAGGTCAGGACCTGGCATTATAGGAAAGGTTAGGTTTATTTATAAATGAGGAACCTGCCCAGTCAGTAAACTGGCTGGTATCAGCTACGCAACTTGGTGTATTGTAAAGTTTTGGCGAAGGAAGCGCAAATTGGTTGAGAATATTCTTTAATGAAATCAAAGGGTATTGTTTTACTTTTAACTAATATTTTCATGTCCTCTCGAGTCTGCTTGACTTGACGTGATTGTTTATGCATCTCGTAACCATGATAATTACCACCTATTTGTAGGCCTTTGTCAGTACTTTGTGTTATAATTGTTATTAGAATATTTTATATTATTTTATATTATTTTTTTATATTATTTTAGAAAAGAATTTATCTCTATAAAATGATCACCTAGGCATTGAGGAATGAGCATAGATTGTAATTTACTTTCTCTTGGTATGTATACATTCATTCATCTGTGTTTAGAGAATAAAATGTTCCATAGATCCTATATGTATTGAATTTTTCTTAGATAAGGGATCAGTGGTTGCAAATCAAACAGCCAGTTGACAAAGATATATAGGGCCTAGATAATATGGTTTGTTCATGAAACTTACCTGGTCGATATATATATAGCTGTATTTTCTGAAGTCCGACAGAATTTAAAAAACTTCCGACACACGCAGTGGGTCGGCCCAGGTGGTTAGTACCCATTCCGCCGCTGGGAGGCGGGTATCAGGAACCATTCCCATTTTTCTATTCATAATTTTTCTGTCGCCGGTGCTGAAAACACCTGTTTTCAGTACCTCCGTCTTAGGATTTTGGAAACTTCATTGCCGCTAAGTATCCTAATTGTCTTTTGATTTATTTACTTGGAGTTGTGGCTAGGCATACGCTATCTTAAATTGATTTGAATTTGATTCATTTTTGCATAAGAGATCTGAATCTAGTTAGGCTAGTTTCAGAGGGGGTTGTCTGCAAAGATAGGGTGTGGCTACCGAAAGCTTCGGTAGATCCGCACTTGGTATGCACGAGGGGTATGGGTCTTGCTTCTTTGTTGAGATTTGTCATGTAAGGAGGTGAGACTTTGTCTATCCGTAAGAAGACGTATGATTCGTATGTACGCAATTAATCCAGTAACATGGCTAATTCGTAAGAGTATGATTCGTATGTACGCAATTAATCAGTAAACAGTCAACCGTAAGGAAAAAGTATGATCGATGTAGCAATTAATACTAAACAAAGTCGGGAGAACCTGCTAACCTTCCTGTAGACTTTATTCTGCCTAACCCTATAGTATGGCCTCTGGGTTATGAATATGTCTGCGAGAGGTGATCGCTCTCCTTCATTGTTGTGAAGAGTGCTACTTCTGTTATTGTTTTACTCCTAACCCCTGTAATGTTGCCTTCGGGCCCTCAAACACGTGTCTGTAGAGGGTAATGCCCTTTCTCTGATACTGTATCGATTCGTAACTTCGAATCGAAAGTGCTTGCTTTAGAGAGCAAAAAGTGAAAGTGGCTAAGTGCAGTGGACAGTGAAGGGGGCCCCCCTTGTGTAGTGGAGGGGTGCGTCAGATCGGCCTCATTTTGCCTCTAGGCTGGGACCTCTACTGGACTCCCAGGAAAACCAACAGGGAGAGGGCATGTCGAAAGGCCGAAGGAGGGTTACGAGGAACCCCCACCGATCTTGGCGTGCCTTCGGTCAGTTTCTGATGAAAATCCCCAGACTGCCAAAGTTCGTGCACGTGCACGAATCCTGAAGGATTGCTTCTCGTCCTCCGAGGCGTCCTCCCCGCGCAAGGGTTGGAGCTCTCAGAAGGGACTCGCGCCCTCTAGAAGCTTTAGAGAAGAGGAGTTCACGTCCTCTCTCTCGTCAGGAGGGAAACGTCAGATCCGCCCCATAACGCCTCTAGGCCTGGACCTCTGTCGGACTCCCAGACCAGGAGAGGGCATGTCGAAAGCCGAAGGAGGGTTACGGGGAACCCACATCGATCTGGCGTCCCTTCGGTAGGACCTGTTGACGCTTCCCAGGCTGCGGAAGATCGTGCACGTGCACGAATCTCGAAGGATTGCTTCTCGTCCTCCGAGGCGTCCTCCTCCGTGCAGGGGTTGGAGCTCTCGGAAGGACTCGCGCCCTCTAAATAGAAGCTTTATAGAAGAGGACACTTCAAGTCCCCTCTCTCTCTCGTTCAGTGAGAAGTAAGAAGGCGAACGTCGCCTGATCACGTGTACGTCTTTCCACCGAGAAATATGAAAAAGAAGGCAGTTTCTCTCGCTTGTTGTGACGCCTGTCAGGAGCGTGACGCTTTTCTGCACGCTTCTTTTGACGCTCGGCTTGAAACGGGATGCTCGGATGGACGCCAGGCCGCGCGCCAGTGGACGCCGAGCGCGCGCCATGACGCTGAGCATCCTCGCAAATGGACGCCGAGCGTCCTCGCAAATGGACAGCCGAGCGAGCGCCAGCGCACACCAGGTTTGTTCTCCTGGCTGAACGTTTCTGTTGAACTCTTCAAGCTCTTGTTTAAGATTTGAGCCTCAAGAATGTGAAGTAAGCAGTGCTTCGGAGGAAGCTTAAAGTGAACAGACAACTTCGTCTTCGAAACCCAGCAAGACCTCGGGTTTCGTGAATCAAGAGGTCTCTGTCAATATTATATTGCTTTTCGCAAAGGTGGATGGAGTTAAGGAAAGCTCAAGGGAAGATTCTCGTTTTCTCTACCCGTAGTCAAGACTTTGCAATAAGGCGTTTACTGGTTATGTAAAGGCTCGCGTCTCGGCGACTTTCAGTAGGATTCTTGCAAAGGCATTCATCAAAAGGAACGCTCTTCAGGAAAGCGCAAGACAGGACTTCCTTTGCCCATACTGCCAATAAATTTTAAGCTTTAGGAGGCATTAGTTGTGATACGGGAGAGGAAGCTGGTTGGAGAGTTTCTTCCTCTTCCAGGATAATTTTGCAAGCTTTTTAGCCCATCTGAAGGGTTTTTCAGATGATAGATTTTGTTAGTTTCTAGTCGGGACTACGCTGCCGAATTGAACATCGTCGTTCTACCTGCCGTAAGCCCTGTCTTAACAGGATTCTTGCCCCTTCCTCGTTTGAGACGGGAATCGGAAAAATAGAATGCTTGACTTCCTGGATTACGTTTTGTCAATTCAGTGACTTTCCCCCATTGACACAAATACTATCGTTTTGTCAAGTAAGTGGGTATCCCCTCATTGACAAAATATCTCTTTGTCCCGTAAATGGGTTAGTTTCTCATTGACAAACATCTCTTTAACTTGATATTGGCGTAAGCGAATAAGCTCTTATTGACAAGATCGGAAGAGCTCTCATTCGTCATTCGCAGACTAGTACAAGAAATAGACTTGTAGACTACGTCAATGAACGCTTATGTCCAATAACATAAGAAGCTTGAGCTGTCTGCTTCGATTCTCTAAGTTTTGTTCATGAAACTTGCCTGTCAGATATGTATGTAGCTGTATTTCCGAATTCAGCTATATATATGTCTGCCAGGTAAGTATGAACAAACTTTATTGTGATATAATAAAATATTTTGCCTTGCGTTATTTACTACTGGTGGTTGGTTCAAGTCATACACGCTTGCTGTAGTTACCTCTTCGGATGGCAACCCGAGAGGTCTATTGTCTATTATTTTTAAGGAGCATTTTAATCGTACTCCCTGCAGCCTTCCAGGAGTTTCCGATTTATCTTTTACCGTTGTATGGTAGTGTTCTGACGACACAAAGCATCTATATATTTAGCGTTTTTTGTTTCGCTTTAAATATACCAGCTTGAGAGTCTCTTTTTGCTCAAAAAAATAACGGACCTATTTCTTCGTAGAATAGGAGGGTAGCTGGCAACCCAGACATAAAGTTAAGAGACGACGTTCGTAAGCTGCTGGCTGCTGCTGTGTCTGACTGTCCAACCGAGCCAGTAACAGAATCGTGCGCTGTCATGCGTGGTAGGTGTTTACGTCTCTCTCTCCTGCGGGATTGACTGACCCGTAACCGTATCTCTGTGCTGGCGGTTACATCTCTCCTGCGGGATGACTGACTAACTGTATCTCTGTCCTCCCCCACAATCACGGACTTTAGCCCACCCTAAGATTGAGGGGATTTCTTACGTGAATGAATAAACGTTGCATTCGTTTTTGCCTTACTATGTTCAACAGAGTTCTCTTAATCCTTTCGGTGCTCGTTACCGCACGGTATAGAACTACGAGTCTACCGCAACATTGCACTTTTATATGCTCTCCTGCTTAGGCAAAGCGCAGCCTTATTAGGGAAGTAAGCATACTCGGGGAGGGAATGGATGAGCTTGCTGGGGACCATTTCCTTCCTGAAGAAGTTTGTTTTCAGAATAGACTGCAATTCAGACCACAGTTTTTTCCTACCGGGAAACTGAAATATTATTCAAGATCTAGGAATGATTCTGAACATCTCTCAGTGCGTCATGATAGAAAGAAGTGCCGGACATCTGGATAGGTTTCAGATGTCCTGGATCTTAATCTGAAAGAAGTAAATGCAATTCGGTCGTCCCTCCAGTCCTCGAAACGATTTTTGGAACCAGTGGGGTCCACATCAACTCTGATATTCCACAGCTCTCTATATCTTAAGAAGTATTCTCTCGGTCCCTGCTCGAGTTTACGAGAAAGAGCCTATTATAACAACGGAGGCGTAGAATGTAACGATCCTCTAGAGGTTCGTTACAGGATTGCAAAAGTCCGTACGAATCGTCTCGATCGACGGCAGCAACTTTGACTTCCGAGTGGAATCTTTCTTTAGAAGTAAGTTGAGAGTTGTGGAGACTTTAGGGACGCCCTTTCATTCTTCTCTTTGATATGTTGAGGACGAAGAGGCTTCTTCTTCTCTGCTCCCTTTTTCTCGATCCGGGATCGGTACCATTAAACGCCATCCTATGATATTAAACGGGGATGGATGTTTTTAGTCCCTCTTTTCCACCCCCTTTTTTTTTTTTTTTTTTTTTTTTTTTTTTCAATCGCTTAGGAAAAGTAATAAGAGGGATTTTATGACGTACAGGGAGTGACAATGATGCTGATCGCCCCATGTTGGCCTTCAGGATCCTGGATTCACAGAGGTCACATCCTTCCTAGTTCACTTTCCAAGGACCTTTTCCGAGAGAGTCGGTCTACTCTAACTCGAAAGGTACCTATAAACCTCTCCACTCTGAGTCTGACAACGTTCAGACTATCGAGATGTTGACAGGAATAAGATTACCGTCTTCCATTTCGTCTGAAGAATGGGATAAGCTGGCAGTCACAACTATTAAAGAATACGCAAATATGTTGTTGACGGCTTTTGGGCTCAGAGATTTGCGTCTGTCAAACAACAAAGCCCTTCACGATCTTTGAGTTCTGTGGAATCTCGAAACTCGCTCACCATCTACTTTTTGTCTCACCTGTTTTCTCGGAGTCGGACACTCGTGCGAGATCAGGCGACATATAGTAGCCCTGAGTTTCTTGTTGACGAAGTTGGTTGCGTTTATACACCCCGATGATCGTGTAACATGAGACCAGGTTGGACTGTCAGGCATTCTTCCCTTTGGGACTGAATCGCCTTTTTTGCTCCTTGCTCCTTTCTCCTGGCACCAGAAGCTCGAGTCAGGAGTTGATCGCTGACGACGTTGGGTTGCGTTGATACACCCCCCAAGGTTTGCTTAGATTGAATCGCCCAGGCAGTCCAGACACTCATCCTTCAGCGAAGAATAGTGCCTTATTGGCTTTCAGGGGGTACAGCCTTGCTGTCCTTGATTCGTCTGACTGGTCAACTGGTCGGTCACCTGACTTTAGTACAGACGGACTGACTGTGCATGTCCAGATCGAAGCTTTCAATATGGAACTTAGACGTAGTCTGAAGTTCTTGATGTCAAAGCATTTCGAACCTCTCCTACCTGTTAACTTCTTGCATGTGACAGGAAGGCCTTCTTCTAACCACCCTAGATACGACAAAGAGGGTTAGTGAGATTTTAAGCCATCATCACAATTTTGGCTTTAGAGAACACAAGGCGGTGTGCCCTCTAAGCCTTTCGTTGTGGCCTAAGAATGGAAACCCAGTTTTGTCCTTGGGCCAGGAGCTTGGAAGCAAGGATGGCACAAGTTAGTGGGCAGGAGCCAGAGAGAGTCCTGTGCCCTGTCAGGTCTCTCAAGTTTTATCTACATAAAACTCAAGAAAGTCGAAGTCATTCGGGCAATCTGCAGTGTTCCGAAAAAAGACCAGACTTGCCCATATCGAAGAAACACCCTGGCTTTAGTGTTAAGGAGTTTCTTTTCAAAAAATGCCTCCTTCATTGTGTTTGCACAAAGATTTGAAAATCTTTTTTTATCTGAATGCTCACGAGGTGAGGGCGCGGCCTCGGAAGCAGTTTCATTTTCAACAGAGCTTGGCACTCAGCAACATCCTGAGTACCATGTTTTAGCGAAGCAACTCTGTGTGTTCACTTCACACTCCCTGCGAGATGTGAAGATGGCATATGAGATCTGCTGCTCGCTAGGGCCATACGTGTCTGTGCAGACACAATCTTGGGGGCAAGAAGTACCACTAATCCTATCCTGTAGAAAATGGTTAGGAAGAGCTCTTAATTTAGTTGTTGAGTCGCCGACAACGGCGACTTCTTTAACTCTTAAGCATTAGTTAACACACTAACTTTGGCTAGGTTGGTCAGGTGGTGATATATATATTTATATATATATATTTATTTTACTTCTTAGCACCCTCATGGTATGGTCAATATGGTCTAGTCACATTGTGGTCACGCCCCCGTTGACAGATCATCTGGAGTGCACCAGCTTTATAGGTCTCTACCTCGCTGGCAACTCTAGTAAAGCAGAAGCAGACTTGGGTGACAGTAATCACGAAGTCGGCTATGCTAACAGGTGGAACCAAGATGTAAATCATCTGCATGCATTTGTTTCCCAAAATCCTTCTATTCTGTCCCATTCCCACCTCCAACGGTGGGATTCAGCTATATATATATCTGACAGGTAATTTGTTCATGAACAAAATGATATTGTTATGATACAATAAAGTTTGTTCATACTTACCTGGCAGATATATATAATCAAGTACCCACCCACCTCCCTCAGGGGACAGTGGAAATAAAAATATGAATAGAAAATGGAAATGGTTCCTGATACCCGCCTCCCAGCGGCGGGAATGGGTATAACCACCTGGCCAAACCACTGCGTGTGTCGGAAGTTTTTTAAATTCTGTCGGACTTCAGAAAATACAGCTATATATATATCTGCCAGGTAAGTATGAACAAACTTTATTGTATCATAACAATATCATTTTTTCAGGAGCACAGGAAAATACTAGCCATGAATATATAGCCATATTTAATGGGTTCTTTTGTTCTTCCCTGTGTTTCACCCAGCTGGCTCTGCTACTGTTCCTTCCCTGTGTTTTTTTACCATTTGTTGTTGGTGTGTTTCTTGGCTCTGCTGTTTG
Source organism: Macrobrachium nipponense (assembly GCF_015104395.2). Taxonomy (NCBI): domain Eukaryota; kingdom Metazoa; phylum Arthropoda; class Malacostraca; order Decapoda; family Palaemonidae; genus Macrobrachium; species Macrobrachium nipponense. The sequence goes on from NC_087222.1 coordinate 21,810,356, forward strand.
TACTGATGTCCTGCCTTGTTGTCCTGATGGCCATTGATATAGTTTTGGATCCATGTGATCTTGAGTAATTGTGAGTCATCACTACTCCTTTTGGGTTTTGTTGCTATACAGTGGCTCCCTGTATTCCTGGTTTTTTTAATAGTTTATCACAAAAAGTGCATTTGTTCATATACAAAACAAACCTGAGGTCTTAACATTAGGATAAATACTTAGCGCCAGCTGGAAACTGGTTGTTTAAAATAATTGTGTACGCAAGGGATTATTGGCATATGTGCTTGGTCACGAGACATGTGGAGCCACCCACATACCCCTCTTTAACTTGTGACCCCATTAGTTATTTTCTTACTGCCTTTAAGAGAGGACGTGCTTTGCTTCCGTCCTTTTAAAGCCGGTTTAGTTTGCCCCCTGTTGTTTTGATTCTGTTTGGATTCCTGGGCACTATTGTGAATATGAAGCCTTTTCATGCTTCGAGACTTCCTGGATATCACAAGAAGCAGATAAATGCCCGGATATTTTATTTTTTTTGACTCTTTTGACGTCGGGGTACTTATCATGTAGTAAGTCGTAGGTGCAGAAACTCTTCAGGTACAGTTAATTCATTGCCTGTACTTTTTATTTTCACATATTCATATGGCTTGCCTGTAAATCCAAAGCTTGGATATATCAGGATGTGCTTTGGGAAGTAATTATGACTATACTTTATTTTTTTACATCTGTCCATCCGCCTGTGGTGTTTTTGTATGGTAACACTGCGTCCTGGGCTTTAGATAGTTCCGCTATGTGTAAGTTTTAGGTAAATAAAAGGATATCTGGGTGTACATTTGCAACTGAAAAGTGTTTTAAGATTTACTGTATGCGAATTACACCGTTAATATTCGAAATAGGATATTGTTATTAATGTTGAATGCAAGCTGAATGTAACTATCTAAAGCCCGGGACGCAGTGTTACCATACGCAAACGCCACAGGCGGATGGACGAATGGAAAAAACCGAGTATAGTTGTGCTCCTTTCCTTGCGGGGAGAGGTGTGCATCGCCATCTTGTTTTCGTTCCAGATACGTGGGCAGAGATGATGGAGGTGTGCGATCGGCGTTAGGTCTATCAGGAGTACCAACCCAAGAAGGACAGTTGGTTTGCTATATGACGTTGCGCTGCCATCCAGGGTCCCACGCAATGGATGTTCCTTCTATCCTGATATGCAGTGAATGGCGGTCGAATGTGTCAACATCTGTAGAGAAGCAGATACTGCAATACGGCAGCCTTTTGAGTCAGGTTGCTATGCCTACAAGAATAACAACAACAGCCTTGCACTTCTTGTCGAGTGCTGGCTTCGCATTCGAGATGCTCAGTGACATCATGACGTCGCTTCACAGCTGCGGCCTACATGGAGACATGCTTCCATTTTCGCTTCTTCGGGGTACAAGAGTACTTTACAACTACGCTTTTGAATTTGGTGATTTTTGAATGCACATTGTTTTTGAGAGTAATTACAAATGTTAGGAGATATAACAGTCACAAGGCGGAAAAGGCGCAAGTCTTTCCTCTGTCTCCTTCTGCTTAGGCGTCAACAAGCTTAGGTGACTGTCTGACTTTGACGCCAGAGCATTCTCCTGCCAATCCTGGAAGAATAGGGACATAGTGGCTGATCCTCGAGCGAAGAGAAGTTTCTTCTCCATCTTCGAGCCAGGACTGTTACATCCCTATTATATGAAAGCACAAGAAGTAGTTGTAATTATCGAACAAGTGACTGATGGAAGCTTAGTCTAGTGTGGCTGTGAAAAGTTGGAGAATGCTAGAATCATGGACTTCGTGACTGATCCTCATGCCAAGAGGAGAAGAATAATTTCTTCATCTTCGAGCCAGGACTGTCACGTCCTTGTAAAAAGTAGAAATGCCACAGCAGGTTGGGTCTCTTGATCTTGGCTGCAAGAGTACCATCAACAGCCTCACACTTCCATCAAGCGTGATGACGTCACAGCCTACTGCTGCCAACCTCTCGTCTTCGGTGGCATCATTATATTACGCTTTCATTTCGCGAGCACACACTTTTGGAGAAATATGAATTTTCTCGTAGAATAAGCGGCAATGCCGATATGTGCTCCAGTTAAATTTTGAATAAGAAAGCTTAAGCAGTAGTTCAGCTCAGTCAACTTTAGACGGTTACCGTTTAGGTTGTCAACAGTCCAGTGATAGCCTAGGTTGTGATAACCATGTCGGCCGTAGAGCTGTGACGGGCGTAGAACCATGACGCCCGTGAGAGCTATGAAGGGCTTTGGAAGCAGGACGACCATGAGAGCTATAATAGACATGAGTACTATGAAGCCTGTGAGGAAATGACGGTCATAGGAATATGACGATTGTAGATGATATGATGGTTGTAGAGAATACACGGCCAGAAGGATCAGGACAGTCATAGGAGGCAACTGTGTAAACTGATGGGCGTAGGAATCGCCAATTTAGACGGTCGTTGGAGGCAACTGTGTAAACAGTGATGGGCGTAGGAATCGTTCGTAAGAGCGCAGTTTTGCCAATTTAGACGAACTTGATACATATGCCGATGCCTTTACAAACTATTTCCATGAATTCTAGATATCATAGTAATGCAATAATGATAAAATTGTTCTCATGGTTTTGTGTAAGTTTTATCCTAAGTTGGAAGGTAAACACAAACCAATTGGCAACTGCTGGATTAATCTTGAGAACGTGAACAGCGTAGGTTTTACAATGCACGTAATGCTGGACGGTCCTAGGGTCCACGAAGTAGTTACGTGCTAAGAGAAGTGAAGGTGCATCAGCCACATTCACCTGCTCTCTACCAACGGCACCCATCACAACAAGTCTATGTATTCCTCTTAGTAATCGAATACTATAGCCTGGCATGGGTGGGGGAATTAACAGACCTTTGGGTTGACCTCAGAACTTCAAACCACCTTTACAGGTAAGAAGAATTCCCTTTGTTGTATATACTTATTGGTATAATCTGGTTTGTTCCTATAAGAAATATTGACCAAACGCTTCGACTCTTACACAAGTAGTTAAAGATAGGCTATGAAGAAAACTTCAAGTCGAAAGGAGGAGGTGGAACTTCTTTCTTTCTCCACTTAAAGTAGACAAGGCCTAAGTAGTGCACTTGTAACCTAAGAGGCTTTTATAAGCCCAGCTAATTGAGTCATACCTTTTAGCCTAACAAGTGGTTCAATTCGTAGCCTATCCCAGCCAGTCCAAGTCTACCACTACTATCTTAGTTAATCTGAGTAGTAGTTCTTAGCTTAGACTGTCCGAACTAACTGGTTTGGGCATACATGTGCCAGCTTAGCCTAGCTAATAGTTGCGGTTTTGGCTTTCGAACCTGCATTTACTATCTTAGATTAGTCTGAGTGGTACAGTTCTTAGTTAACTTAGCCTAACTCATGGGTTAGATGATTTGTTATACATGTCATACATGTCATCTTAGCCTAACAATGGGTTGATGACTTAGCATGGTCTGGCTAGAGGGAATATGCCTTTACTATCTTAGCTTGGTCTGAGTAGTAAGGTTATAGTATAGCCGAGGATAGACTAGGGCCTAGCTACCCATTTTAAACACTTTTACCACCTCAGCCTAGCAGGTGGTGGTTGTAGCCTAGCATGTATAGTCTGAACTTTCTTGGACGACTTTACCCTAACCTAAGTCATTTGGTTTCTAGATTAAGCTAGTCTATACTAGCCTAGAATAGTTAGAGTACTTCTCTGATGGACTTAGCCTAGCCTAAGTGATGGAGGAGTTAGCCTAGCCTAATTGGTGGAAGAGTTAACCTAGCCTAACCTAACCAAGCCAGTGTGAACCTGGACTTGCCAACTTAAAATAAGTTAATCAGTTCTTAATTGACAGTACCTACTTAGCATAGTCCAAGTGGTTGTTGGCTAGATTAACCTAGCATCTGCAAAAGGGTCTCTTCCATCCTGGCCTAGTTTCTATATTGAAGTCATGAACCTAACATAGAGGGTTCGAGCTTCAGTTGGCTGAAGCAAGTCATTAGAACCTCATCATATCTGGAAGGGGAAGGTGGAGAGTTTCCCATTCTTCAAAAGTGAGGTTGGGTGAAATGACATTGGGTACAATTCTGGGCTAGGTTGCTCAAGAATAGCACCATGGTGGTTTCTGGCAAAATAGAATTTCTCTTTGGAAGGTAACATATTGAACATATGTCCGTATATTGTAACAGATCACCGCATAGGGTTTTTCGTGGTTGGAAAGTAGCATTCCTTATGAAGAATGAGCCCTGTCCTGTTAACAGGTAAATTCCTTGGACAGGAGGATAATTAGGACGTGTCTGAGTAGAACATATTATCATAGGGCATTCCTTGGGTGTTCCTATGATACCGTCCGTAATTAAATTGAAAAAGTTCAGATTATCTTAGATTTTACTAGAACACTGAGCTGATTACCAACTCTCCTGGGGCTGGCCTGAAGGATTGGATATTTTTACGTGGTTAGGAACCAATTGGTCACCTAGCAATGGGACCTACAGCTTATTGTGGGATCCGAACTGCACTATATCGAGAAATTAATTTCTATCACCAGAAATAAATTCCTCTGATTCTGCGTGGGCCGAGCCAGGAATCGGACCTTGGACCACCGGATTGGAAGATGAGCGCGAAAACCACTCGTCCAGAGAGGAACTCGTGTAATTGAAGAACCACGTAAGAGCTCTCTCAGGGGTCTCACCCTTCGAGCAGTCTGAGGATTCCATTTTGGGATACTGGGAACTACGTGGAGGTTACGCAAAACTCTCCGTTCTACCTGTTCCTCCATGTCCTGAATGATAGAAGGGGTTCCAGTAATTGAGGAGGACCCAAGATGAGTGACTGATAAAGCTTATCTTAGTACAATCATCGCTACCAGGTTCGTGTGGGGAAGAGGCACCACCAATAGGTAGAATTAATATCTCAGATGTGGAGTTTGCCCAGTATCTCTGTTCAAACTAACAATTTTAAGATTTTGGGTGGGTGTAGAGCATCAGATCAGATGTAACACTACTCCAAAGTTCTTCGGCTCACATATACAGAAGGACCCTTTAGCCATGACTGCCTGTAGAGAGGAGGTTTCTGTCCATTAAAGCATTCTGTTAGTAGACAATGATCTTGTGGAGCGGTTGTCAGAACAGAGGGAAGTCTCTCTGTAATTACCTGTATGGACTGGTGATTGGGTATGTGAAATATCACTTCACACTGAGTAATCTTCAGATGACTCAGGAGCATTGAACTGGCTGGGGCACATAAGAAACTCCAATCTGATAAGTGAAAACACATTCTGGATCAGAGTAGACCTCGCTGGATTACCACCGGGCCCATGCATCAGTCACGTTACAGGAAACTGACTGTGGATTGTTGTCTTCCTATGACCCTTGGTAGAGTGGGAGTACTCAATTACCAGGTTTTTGACGTAGATTCAAAGTAGTTGGGAACAACAGTTCCAATTTGCCCCAGAATCTGGGATAATGAGTCAATGCAGCACAGGTCATGATGACAGATACCCTTTTTAGTCAAGCTCAGTATGGCGTGAGTTTGTGTAAGAGACCTTCAGGAGGGCCAGCTTTGACTTGTTAAAAGTACTCTGTAGGTTATCGAAAGAACTATGTCACCTAGAACATAAATGTGGTAGACGTAAATGAATACAAGCCTACTCCTTGTTGTCAAGTTGTACCAATTTGGGTCATACAGAACGGGAAGGTCATCAGAGGAATACGTGCCTTTCTGGCAATTAAGAACATATCTGTTAAAATGATCGTGACGGTTGGTTTGTGACTGTATCGAATTTTTTCATGTTCTACATAAGGAATGTTGCCCACAGTTCATTGGACGTGTGATAAAAAGGTTCTGTTAGGACCTTGTACTTCTTCGACGTGTTGCTTGACGAAGACTTTTCGTTGAGGCAGGTCGAGTCAGGAAAGAAATGCAAGAAGGGCCTTATGTAACAAAAACAAGTCTAATGTCAGGGGGAAGGCGAAAACCTATGACGTTAGAAAGATGAGCTCAAATTGAGCAATGTAAGAGGTGTCTGTCTGTTCATGGAAATTTGAGAGTTGGTTCATTTTTATGACAAACCACTTTTAATTTCCTGTATATGACGAAGATTGCCCAGAGGTCATTGGACACAATTTCCTTGGGTCCTTTGGTGGCTGCTCAACATATTGTGTAACTCATCCAGCACCCCTGGCGGGGGGTCAGTTGGTATCTTTGTCTAAGATGATGGTATGGAATGTGAAATGGAGGAGATAACTGGCCTCTTTCCTTTTCAAATTTCTTTCTCCTTCTTTACTTCGGGTAGTAAGAAGAGAGTACCATCATAAGCTGGAACGGACAAGATACAGGTGAGTGAAGCAGCCATACCATTAGGGTTATTATCAGTGTAAGATACCTATTAGAAGGAGGACATTCCTCTCTTTAGCAAGGGGGAGAGGAATGACAACAAAACCTACGTAAGTGGGATCAATTGGTTTGTTAGAAGAGCAGATGTGCTTATCTTCCTCGGACGCAAATGAACTATGACATTGTGTAGAAACCCAGAAGTCTGACTCCATGATATTCATATAGTATATCTTGATTCTGAAATACTAGTCAGTTGTTTTGTAGAATACTGGTATTCAGAAAACTGATCAAGGTGGCAAACTTCCAGTTGGTTAATAGTACTTACCTCCCACCTAAAGTAATCCTATCCTAATGTTAAGACCAAAGGTTTGTTTCGTATATGAACACATGACTCATTTTTAACCACCAATTTCTATTTTTCATAACTAACAAACCTGAGGTCTTAACATACAAAGGCCCACTTCTGATCACCCCCCCGCTATCAAACTAACCTGGGTTGGAAGAATAACTAATGGGGTCATGAGTTAAAGAGGGTATGTGGGTGGCTCCACATGCCTCGTGACCAAGCACAGATGCCAATAGCCCCTTGCTTACACAATTATTTTAAACTGTACTGGTTTCCAGCTAGCGCTAAGTATTTATCCTAATGTTAAAACCTCAGGTTTGTTAGTTATGAAAAATACAAATTGGTTAAAAAATTTGTTTATTTTATGAAATTGATAAAAAAAAACATGAATTTTTGGATATTTCTCATAGAAAAATTCTTTGAATAGGCAAATTTTCTGCAGATAAATGGGGGGGGGGGGGGGGGGGGGGGGGAGGGGGGGGGGGGGGGGGTGGGGGGGAATGTTCTAGAGAGAAATCTGCGAACGTGCAAGTCCGTGAATCAGGAGAACACAAATACGAGGAGTCCACTGTACAGGCAATCCCGGGTTTCAACGGGTTTGGCTTACGACGTTCCGAGGTTAATGCGCTTTTCAATTATATTCATCAGAAATTATTTCCAGGGGTTACGATGCCTATAACGCTGATCTGGCAGATGAAATATGACACCAAAAATGCAAAATAATCAATATTTGAAGGGTTTTTTTTTTATGAAAATTTCAGTAAGAATGCAGTTTACATAGTTTTTCGATGCACCAAAGCATTGAAAGTAAGGTTTTCTTAGGATTTTTTTATGATGTTCTGGCTTATGACGATTTTTGGCTCACGACGCGTCTCAAGAACGGAACCCCCGTCGTAACCCGGGGAGGATGCCTGTATATTCATTGTGTCATCCTCATTGCTATTCCCAACTTGAAAACAGCAGTCATTTTTTCATACATGGGAGGAGGTGTATCCTACCCAGGGAAATAAAATACAGGCAGTCCCCAGTTATGACCGAGGGTCCGTCTCGGCAGGGTGCCGACAACCAAAAACTGCCATTAACCAAATCTAGGTGAATTATGGCGCCGAGCTTCGTGAATGGTGCCTCTTTTAGGGATGTATGGCGCTGTAATGCTCTTATCAGCACTTTATGGCACCATAAATCCTCGATTTTATGGTGCTAGAGAAACCCCACAAAACCGGATCACCCTTAACCGAGTCCGCCGATAACTGGGGAATTGCCTGTAGACTGAAAATGATTGTTGTCTACTTGTCACAATTGAGAGAGAGAGAGAGAGAGAGTGAGAGAGAGAGGTGAGAGAGAGAGAGAGAGAGAGAGAGAGGCTCCAGAAGATCAAAATCAATTTTAACAATTTCCAAACCCTTAAGACAACTAGTCCTCCTAGAGAGAAACAGCCAAGACAAAGAAGTCTTAAGTGTGAAGTTCTTAGGTTTAAGGAGGCCGTCCACCCTGGATATTTATAAATCGAAATTCAGTGATTCAAGAAGATTCTACTGATCATTGTGGATGGATGAGGATGATGACAAGTGATAGACTAATTATAAGAATCGATGTTGACAATGAACTTAATTAATTTAGCAATACACAGACTGATGGCTGATATCAGTGATGTTGGGAACTGGTATTTTAAGTTGATAACTACCAGAATGACATTGTAGTGCTACAAAACGAGTTACAGTACTGTGTGTAACAGGGTAGGTGCGCAAAAGAAAATTTGAACTTAGAGTGCAGAGGGGAGCGCCGTTTCAGTGCTGACTGGCACTGGCCTTAGTTTGCCCCAGTGCTTGGCATTATGCCTAAAACCCACCCTAAGTCATCCAAGCAATACTAAGGCCCATTGTGGAGTCAGGCAATTGAAGATCAGTGACAAATCTAAGTCTGTCAATGATGGTGCGCTGATTGCTACAGCAAGATCTTCAATGATGAATTGTACCTATTTCATAGAGGCATCCCTTAAACAATATCAGCACATCAGTTTTTTTTGAAGAGCTCATAACTAAAACTGTTTTTATTAGAAAATTTTAAGAACTCATGGAGGAGCTGAACTCTTACACTTTTTATTTTCTCCACTCATGGTAATTTTGTCATCATTCATAACCTTTAACACAAATGAGGGACAGCAAACTCATGGTTTACCACACTACAGCATTTCTATGATGTGCATGGGCGCCCACACTTAGGGGCAAGAGGGGGCACTTGCCCCCTCCTGAAGTCCTGCAAAAAATATTATACATATACATATACAGTAGTACCTCGAGATACGAAATTAATCCTTTCTGAGATGCCTTTCATATCATGAGGTTTTCGTATCTTGGACCATATTTTACATGTAAAATGGCTAATCCGTTCCAAGCCCTCCAAAAACACCCCCGTAAATTTCATAATAGGTAAATTGACCTATAAAACAATGAAATACTACAACAATTTGGACCATTCAATACGTAACTTAATAATAAAAATGCTAAACCTGTATATAAAGTGTATAGTAGTACAAGAAATATTATTACTGTAACGTAAAATGTGGAAGCATACCTTTCAAGTGAGGCTATCTCCGAAATGTGGTGGCAGAGGATGGAGGAGGAACAAATGGCAGATACGTACACTTAACTTTACGAAACACATAAAAAAATGTCAGAAAAAACAAAACTAAACTTTACAAAACACATTAACAAAACTGTAAACACTTAACTTTACAAAAAACTTAAAATAAAATTTATTTTGTCTTTTTTGATTTTTACATTTCATTTTACGTTTTTATACTTTACGTATTTCAATTTCTCACCATCGAATGGATGCCAGTCCGTTTACGGAATTTTTCGAACCACCCATGAGAAGCCTTGAACTCTGGGGTTGCCGTTGATGTCCCTTCTCCGCCTTCGTCTTCGGCTTGGGCAGTCAAATCGCCGAAAATAGCGCTGGCCTTCTGGCAGATTGCCATCTCGGTTATCGTATCGCCATCGATTTCTTTGTCTCGATCCATACAAGAAGCAGCCTTTCCATTTCATTATACACATGGCTCCTCTTGTTGGACAAAATAGTCACGCCCTTGGAAGGTGTAGCGGCTTTGATGGCTTCCTTCTGCTTAAGGATGGTGCCTATCGTCAACGGATTTCGGCCGTATTCCTTAGCGATCACACTCAACAGCAAGCCAGCTTCATACTTTTTTATTATCTCCATTTTTGTCTCCATAGAAGCATTCGTTGGACCGAATGAATGCCGCATGCGTACAATAAAGCCTCGGGTGCGAAGTGGCCGAGCAAAGGCACGCCACCACGTAAGATGCATGATGGGAGGGATGCTGTCCAATA
>NC_087222.1:21825402-21858361 GCF_015104395.2 Macrobrachium nipponense
GGACAAGTGGTTAACGTGCTCGCCTACTGACTCGGTAGTCTGAAGTTTGCTTTCCCGATCTGCCAATGTGGAATCAGAGAAACTTATTTCTGTTGATTAGAAATTCATTTCTCGATATGATGTGGTTTGGATCCCACACTAAGCTGTAGGTGCTGTTGCTAAGTAACCAGATTGGTTTCTAGCTGTTAATCAGCTCAGTGGTCTGGTTAAACTAAGATATACTTTACTTTTAAGTATATCTTATCAGCCTCCTTGGTCTCAAGTGACACTGAAAAAATTATTATCTTGTTGGACTGATTTCAAACATCCTGATCAGTGAGCTTGCTAAGAATGCTGGTATCTGAAGCATGTTGAACAATTTGCATTATGGTCATATTGATATTGAAGTTTCAACTTCATTCCATGTCATAGCACTGTGATGATAAGGAGTTGTATGGTCATTTTTATGACAAAGGTACACAGTAGGCACTTTTAAGTTTCTGAATAAGCCCTTAATCCTTAGGCTAAAGCCAAGAGATAACTGTCTTCCAGCTCTAACATGAAATTTGACAAAATGCATGTCAGCTAACCTTCTCACCTTTTCTTAGAAGATTCTTTAATGTAGATTTATATGCCTTTACTTACTATACAGATCAGTTTCCTGTAGATTGTAAAATAGACGTGTGAAAAATGACATTTTTTCCAACTTATAGGCTAATTATAATACTACTGGACTCATCAAAAAGCTAATATGGAAGGCAGTGGCAAGCCTTTAAATATTAACTGAAATGAAATTAAATTACAAGAGCCCCTCAGATAGTAGAAAAAAGTTGTTCTACATGTTAGTGATTATAAGAAATTCTCATTCGTAGCAACTTTCTTACTAGGATAAAGGCTTGGCCATTATCTAAGAGGGCTTTAAAATATACTATGTTTGTAGGCTATTGATTTGGATATTCAAGGCCATGTGTGTTTGTGTGTATGAACTAAATGTCTTAAGTTTTCTGAAACATTAATCCTACCTTTTTTCAAGACTGTTAACTTTAGGGGAGAAATTTATTAACACACTTCTAAAAAAGATAATTCTGTATAGCCTTACCCATATTAGCTTGTGAAAGGCCAGTTACGAATTACATGTAACTGACTCCATAAACCACTTGTGGATATTGTGTTTCCAAGTTACTATACCATGCCCTTATTCATACTTGTACATACAAAATCATTTTCTCTCTCAAAATTTTTTCCCTTGCTAAACCTTTGTCAGATATCTACTGAGATCCTAGAGGTACCTTGAAACCCTTGGAATTATGGATCTCATTACTTATCAAGCTGTTCGAGACCTTTTGAGTAGAAGCGCAGAATGAGGAGTTTTTATGTCATAGAGACATTCAAAATTTAAAGTGTTTTTAATGTTCCATCAAGACAAACCTATATATGTTACTGGGAGCAGCATCATTTGAGCCCAAGTGATTGGGTTTTATTCCTAACAGTTGCTCCAGCTCACCAAAGTGCATGATAAACTATGGTAACATCTTGTTTAATCGAGCTCCTCAAGTAAGTAATACCGGAGGGAAGAGTCAAGACAATTCTTGAAGTCTTAAGTTAGACCATTCTAGATTAGCAGTATAAGCATTTATGCTTGGAAAATGACAGTAATGTAGAAGATTATATATTCATGATTGAAAGTCTTGATGGTTTTTTTATTACAGGGTCCGTGAGAAAGATCATACTCATTTCTTCACCCATAAAATTACAAAGGAATGAAGACTACATTCCTCCAGAAGTTGTTCGAAGATAAGTGTTTTATAGGTAATGAAATCCTGAAATATGTATGACCATTTTCATCGTATTTAACCAAAAAAATATTTATGGTGAATAACCTGTGAGAATTGCCATAGTAAGTACAATCAGCAGTCATGCTAAATAAGGTACCATAATAATTTTGTAAATCTCTGTCATATTAAGGTATTTTATAATATAATCCTTAATCAGTACTGTGTATCAACTTGCAACTTGTTTTGAACAGGAACATTCATACAACACTACGGAGTAAGTAGAAAAGGCAAAGGTACAAAAGATGCAGAGAAACTCCAGGCGCCTTGCAAAAAGCTGCAGAACACCAGCAAAGAGAAAAGACGGCAAAGAAAACACGCAGGACTCTAATTGAAGACATCAAGGAACGTAATCTGATAAACAGCAAACTGGAAGCTCAGTGAGAGTCTTACAAAGGTCTGTATGATAAACATATTATACTACAGTGTATAACTTTGGTCATTCTGTGAAAATAATATGAATAAGCAAGGCTTACAATCAACAGAGCAATGCCTATGTCACATTTACTTGTGGTGATGACAGGCCTGTTCTAGCATGTCCGGAATCCAACTTGTGCACTAGATATGTTAATGGCATGTCATCACTTTTTTTATTGCCAACTTGACTACGTATATACTTAAAAAACCTTTTTCATAATTTTTAATTATACACATACCATGTGATCTATTCAAGACAGCCAAAGTATACATCATGGAACTCAGCACGTGGTATGCTTGATTATTCTATTGTATGAGATGTATGTGCTTCATTGGGTTCGTTGGAAAGTGCTTTTCAAGAGCTTTTAACCGATAATGAATTTATTGAAATTTATATTAAAGAATCTGGAACAGTAGTATTTAAACACTGCAGTTGCCATATTTTCTACACACTTAATTATATGCATTTAAAAGAGATTTTCAAGAGCTTTCCAATGAGCCTATATTCATTAAAATCGGTGGAAAAGTAAGGACGACAGAGTGAAAACAGCGTCTGCAAGACTATGCTTTAATAGCTTAATTCAGCGTCTTCTCCACCTTTTCCTATGGCGCCGCGCAGTGACAATTAGCGTCAATACATTTATACGCGCCTGTCCATTCCATGTATGTAGTTCCATGTTACAGATATTTCCAAATATTGTGTTGTCATCCTGCTACTTCCTTACTAACCTGTTCCATGACTGACTACAGTCACTACACTATCTTCTTTTATCTGACTGATTCTCCTCCATCTCCATCTTGTATCCCTTGACGATTTTACTTTTTTTAAAGCCTTTAAACACCATATCTCTCAACTATTTTATTTCCCCATTTGTTATCAGATCTTTCCAGCACACTCTACCTATGAATCTTTGTAAAAAAGCCCATATCTCTTCTGCATAAAGAACTTTCCAGCAGCACTCTACCTATGAATCTTTTGTAAAAAGCCATATCTTCTTCTGCATAAAGAACTTTCCAGCACACTCTACCTATGAATCTTTGTAAAAAGCCATATTCTCTTCTGCATAAAGAAGCATAAGACATGCAGTGAAGTCCTGGGTGTCTGATAATTCATTCCTGGTCTTGCCAGAAAACTTGGTTCGCATATAACAATACAATACATTATACTACCCATTTTGTGCATAATAGATAATTGAGTTTACAAATGAGAGATATACAACTAAGTCATGGTTTTCAAGTTGTGGAGAGAGAGAAAGTTGAGGAAAGGCAATAAAAAATGGAATGCTTAAATCTTTCAAAGTGCTGTAAACTATAGTCACCCACTGAGAACACACTGACCTCGGCTCAGTTCAGTAACCAAGAGTTCTGTTTATACTATACTTAGTAGAGGACCGAGAATGAGAATATGTGGTTTAGTAAATTCCTCTCTTAAGTTTCTTACCTTTTATACACTGTAAACCCATCTTATTTGCTTTTTGAGGCCCTGGAGAGTGTCTTGAATTGAAATGAAAGTCCTTTGTAGGAAGATACAGACCCTCTGGTGAGTCATGGAGAACTTTAGGGTAAGACACTGAAGAGGGAGGAGCACAATTCATTAAGAATATTCCTGGGTGGAGAACATAGAAATCAGTGATTGAGTCTGAATAGTTTGAGAGCCAAAGCTCTGCAGAAGAAATTCATTGGAAAGTTAGGGCCCAGAAGATACCTGCTCAATGAAAATGATGCTTCCTAAGAATATGTCTTATTTTGATACAGAACTTCACCAGGTTATCAAGGTAGTTACTTGTTTTGGGTCTTGATATTACCTCGGGCTGATCATCATTGCCTTTATTTTCCTCTCGTGTTGTGGACTACATGGTTACACACTTGGCAATTTCCTCAGCTATCAGCAACAGCAGCTGATATCCAGGGGGATTTGTACATGAAAAGTCTTTTAATATTAACTGTGTATGACTTTATTACTGTTTTTTGTTGTGATCCATTCTTTGCTGCTTTTATTTTATATTCATAGAAAACAGTCAGAGTAGTCGGGTGCATTGTCGAGTATTATCGAACTCTGTGGGTGAAACATTCTTGTACCAGTTCCAAAATAGAGTAGCGGAATGGACTTTCTCATTGCGCTTCCAGATCGTTGGTAGGTGATGTAGTAGTCTTTTTCTTGAAAGGGTGTGGGCCGTGGGATCCCAGCTCTGTAAAGTCTTCTCTCCCACCGTTACCCCTACACTAAGGGGTTCGTTGCCAGGCATATTTTATTATTTGGCAAAGGGGTTTTTACGACCACATGCCCTTGCTGTCATCAACCACAGTTATTGACAGTGGGCCATGCCTTTGACTAAAAAGTCCACCTGCAGTGCAGGAGTTTCCAGTTACTGATGGTGGGACTAATCTTTTACTAAGAAAGTAAGACTGCAAGGCAGCAGCTGTCCTTGTAGTTGCCTTTTACGACACGCAGGACCTACGTTGGTAGTATTCTTACACCCCTGTAAAGTATACCCGACTTAATCATATATGGTGCCACTTTGTCACATAATGCCAGCTTTAGTATATCCTTATGTGCTGTAAAGCAGAGGTGTCAGACACCTTTACTTTTTAATGGTTAGTAATGTAAGTTTATCATACTTATGTATCACATATATTCAAGAATTGCAGTGGAAATTCTAAAAAAAAAAAAAAATTTGCCCCTGAGTAATGCTTATTTATATACCTTTGTTATTATTAGTATAAACAAGTAAGTCATCAAGTACGTAATGAGAATTAGTCCTGGAAAGATTATGTGCTTTACACCATTGTCTGAATCCTTTTTCCTGCTTTGTATTATTATGTATGTATGTTGGGCTTACCATCCTCTTTTCTAATAACTCAGCCTCGTCACAGTTGTTCTGGAAGGTATAATTTTTTATTTTGTCAACTTCTTAAATTCTGCTGGAAACCTGACAGTAGCCTTTTCACTGTTTATTGACTTTGTATATTTTTCAGTTCAAACCAATTTCTGAAAATGCAACTATTACTTGTAGCTTGGTGTTACAATTTTCATTGGATCCTTTGTTAAAAACTTCATATGAGCCTAATGCTTTCAGACTCAGTGACACAACACATTTCCTCCTGCTAAAGATTTGATTTGTTTCTGTGTTTGCAAAATCCGTCACTCACTATTTACAAAGCTTCAGCAGTTTTATGCACACAAGGAAATTTTCCTAGTGTTGCTTGTGTCCACTCTTCTGACGAATGATTTTTTTGTAAGTATAATATCCCGTAGGGGGTTAGTGCCGTCAGTGCACCTCATTCGGTGCAATGTAGGCATTACTTAAGGTTCTTTTCAGCATCCCTTCGGCCTAGCTTGCAACTACTTACATTCATGTAACTGTACCTCCATTCATATTCTCTTTCTACCATCTTGCTGTCCACCCCCCTCTCCAACAGTTGTTTCATAGTGCAACTGCTTTGAGGTTTTACTCCTGTAACACCTTTCAAACCTTTTACTGTCAATTTCTGTTTCAGCGCTGAATGGCCTTAGTTGCCCCAGTGCTTGGCATAAAGCCAAAACTCTATATATAAATCAAATCAAATCAAATATAGGTATGATACATTTATAATGATATTACTAACCATTGAAAAGTAAAGAGAGCATCATTAAATATGGTCATTCTTTCTCTTTATAATGATCATAAACTGTAGGGTGATAAATCATATCATCTTGTGGGACACATTCACATTTGGAAGAAATAGATTCATGGCTGCTCTTTGATCTATTAGATTTTATGTTTTGCAGTATTTTTAATTGATTTTTATTATATTTATTTTTTATTATTAATGTTATTCATCTATTATTATTATAATTATTACTGTATTTTAAGCCATGGTTGATGGAAAAAACATCAGATAAGAGGAACACTTCATTTAAGGATGTGGTTTTTATTCTTTGTTTGCAAGCTAAGAAAAAAAAAAATTTGCTTCGTTTTTTCAGATGCCGTTAACGTCGTCAGCTTTAGTGGAGTCATGAAGATACTATGTGCAACTAGAATATGAGTCGCAGATATCACTTTACATATGTATTGAATTTTCTTTATATTGGATTACTTTATATCCCAGAGGAATTCAAATTTGATAGGTGGGCTGACCCATCCAGGATTGGTACCTGTTCCTTTTTGTTTGCTTTAGATAAAGTGACAAACAGTTGTGGTGAGTTGACCATCTTTAAAAGGCACAAGTTTAAAGCCCTACAGGATTAATTAATTAGCGTTCTGTCACCTTTTTGAAACCAAAAGTCACTGGGTTGAAACTGGGCCAGGACAGGTGCACTTATCAATTATAATTCCCCTTCAGTATATGTCATTCCCAGAGTAAAATGAATCTAATATTAGATGATTATGGTTTTGACTTTGACTTGCGAATGAACCAACGCATGGGTTCTCCGAGAAATGAGGTGGCACACAAGTGATTTTTTGTTTTAAGAAGCAAACCCATTTGAAACTACGGGCAGCAAGCCTGGGAGATGCCATCTCTCAATGTGTCCGCCATGCCAGCACTGAGATGCCTAGCCGAGCAGTCTCGTTCAGTTCGTAGTGTTAAGACCAGTGCCAAGAAGAAAAGGCCAATTACTTTGGATATGAAGTGTGAAATCATAGAAAAACAAAAAAGATCAGTGTTTTTTGGGGGGGTCCTGGAATGGATAGTAGTATTTCCATTTATTTTAATGGGGAAATTTTATTTTATTTATGAGAAATTGTATGTTATGGTATCCAGTAAAGCTGAATACATTTTTATGTTATTTATGAAATGAAATTTTTGTAAACAATTGAATTTTTTTTAATGAACTTGTAGATTCAAAGAAACTTTTTTTCCATTTGTTTACGTTATTATGCATGTTGTGGTATTGTATTTATGTAAATAAATCAATTTTTATGGTTTTGATGGTGTTCCTCTATCAGAGCTCATTTGTTTAAAGTTTTGTAGACATTGATATAACTTAGTCACTAAAGGATTAAATATATAACATTAATTGAAAAACAGTGTTTTTGTATACATGGTGTACTTTTTGGTTAAGACATGATATAAGTAGGTCTAAAATCTTTTACAATATGTCATATCTGTAATGGTACAATAACTGTTTTGTTACAGGTGGAACAGTTCAATTTCGTATGCCAAAGGTTTGAATATGTAGAGCAATTACGTTAAATAGATAGATGCAAGGAATCTAATACAGGCAGTCCCCGGGTTACGACGGTCTCGGCTTACGATGTTCCGAGGTTACGACGCCTACAACGCTCATCTGGCAGATGAAATTTGACACCAAAAATGCAAAATAATCAATATTTGAAGGTTTTTTGATAAAAAAATGCCATAAGAATGCAGTTTACATAGTTTTCAATGCACCCAAAGCCTTAAAAGTAGGAGGTTTTTCTTAGGAGTTTTTGACGATGTTCCGGCTTACGACCACGTCTCAAGAACAGAACCCCCCCGTCTTACGACGGGGGACCGCCTGAATAGATGGAGATATTTGACTTTCCTCTGTCTCGTGGTCTTTTTGTACTGGATTCCTATTGGAGTCTTGGTCAGGGGCCAGCTGTTTACAACTAGTATTGCGCTACATAGCTAGGCATGCTCAAACAAATTAACACTTGCACCATATGCTCAACCTGCCTGTGTGGGCATTATTACACATTGCCATATGAGATGTTCAGATGAATGCACAGTACAATGCTCACTTTGGATTTGGGAAATTACAGTACTGTCAAAATTTTTGTTACTATCGACCACTAGTTTGGATAACTGATTATCTTGCTGTCTGTTCTAATAACCAGTATTTAAAGAGACATATGTAGTGTGGAGAAGACGCAGAACAAATATCTAAGCTGGTGCTTTGGAGAAATTCATTGAGGAGAGATCATTCGGAGTAATATGATATTCGAGGCAGTACATACACAATAAAGACCTGTTTATGCTATGACTCGTGAAATGGAACATGATGTTTGGCAAAAGGGAATTTTTTATGTGCAAGATTTGCAATTTGCAGGTGACCTACTTTTGTTGGTATTTAGTCTTTCTATACACCTGTTTATCTTTACTCATGCAATAAGAGAGAAGAAGGTTTGCTTGAATAGAGAGTGGTCCTTTTGATGTTAACATATCTGAGGAATTTGGGTGGGCTGTGAGAGAGCAGTCTGAGGAATAAGATCATCATCTGATAGCATGTGTATTCTCTTGTCAAACATTGTAGTGTCAAGTTCAACAGTGCTAGAATCAACTTCCTTCATATACTTGATAGCAATCTCTAGTATTTTTGGGTTTATTCATTCTATTCTGAATTTTTTCTCATGTGCTCCTATTTGAGCGGTATGTACCGCTTGTTGATCAGCAGCTTACCTGTGACCAACACTCTCCTTGTCCATATATTGTACCCAACCTTATATAACAACTTGATACAGTCATTCAGGATACCCTCAACTAGTAATGGGAAGCTCTTATGTTGCAAACCTACACAGGCCATTGTCTTCTTGTTAGGACCGTGATGGATTCTGTTAAGCCAACGCTTACACTGGTTTGTCATAATATTCACAAGGTACCCATTTGGTATACAACTACTACCTCCCATAGGGGTTTAGTACCATCAAGGCACCTCAGGCAGTGCAGTGTAGGTATTACTTAAGGTCCTTTGCAGTATACCTTTGACCCCTAGCTACAACTCCTTTCATTCCTTTTACTGTACTTTCATTCATATTCTCTTTCTTCCATCTTACTTTCAAACCCTCTCCTAACAATTGATTCATAGTGCAACCGCGAGGTTTTCCTCCTGTTGCACCTTGCAAACGATTTTACTGTCAATTTCCATTTCAGTGCTGATTGGCCTAAGCTGCCACCAAGTGTTTGGCAGGTTCACTTTGTTTGGTTTTATGTACAGCCCTCCACAGGGATGGTTCCCTTGTACATTTGAAAGTAAGGTGCCTCTTATATTTTATAATTGTCTTCTAGTATTTTCATGTCAGTGTCGTAGCTCCTGCAGAATAGGAGAGTCTTTAGTTCTTTTTTTAAAATTGCTTTCTTCTTGCATGATCTTCATTTCAGGCGGTGTTTTGTTGTATAGTCTTGGTGCACAATGTTCAAACGCTCTCTCACCTGACTTACAATTTGTTCTAGGTTCAAATAGCCTATACAGTGGTCCCCCCGTATTTGTGGGGATGCGTACCTGACCCTCCGCAAATAGTTAGAACCCGCGAATAGTTGGAACCCTTATAAAAAAGCTTAAAATGGCCAATTCTGTTAGGTAAAACTCAAGAAAAACCCACTAAACATTTTTATACCTGGTTTATTAAATAGTTTTATCACAAAAAGTGCATTTTATGATGAAATTGATGAAAAAAGCAGGAATTTGTGAATATTTCTCATAGAAAATTACAGCGAATAGGTGAATTTCCCACAAATAATGAGGGATATCTTCCCAAGAGAACTCCGTGAATGTGCGAATCTGGAGAATGCGAATGTGGGGCGCCCACTGTATGCTTCACTTGTATGTCTGATTCCAGTACTATTCATTTCAGGTCTAAAGAAGCGTAAACGGTTTCTCAGGTATGTTGGTTGGTTCACCATATTTTAGTTCTTGAAAAGACTAAAAAGTATTGTACTGGGAGCCAATGCAGCTCAGTTAGTGCTGGGGTTATTCTGTCACAGGAATACTTATATGTAGCCCTTTTATTAATCTGGCAGCTCTGTTTTGTACCCCTTGCAATTTTCTGAGTGGTAGTTGGGGAGACCGTAGTAGTATAAAACATTGCAGTAGTCCAGCCTCGAAAGTATTTGGTTGCAAATTGCTGTTTTCAGAGTATCTTTGTTAAACATATTTTTATAATAAATGCAATGTTTCTAATGTGATAGTTACAGGATCTTACAATATGCAATATGTGGTTCTTCACTGACAATTTATTACCAATAAACACTCCCAAGTTCCTCACTGCTGCTACAATATTTATTGTTGACGAACCAGTAGTTATTCTTTTGAAGTGTTCATATTTATGTAGTGCATATCTTTCATTATTGCATCAATTTTACTAGTATTTTCGACAGGAAAATAGAACTGAATATCATCAGCATACAGTTTATACTTAATCTTGTGCTTATTTAGAATTCTAGATAGTTCAGTTGTATAAATACCAAATAGCAGTGGCCCCAAATGCTGCCTTGGGGCACTCCTTTTCTTAGGTCTTGCCTTTCTGATTTCACATTTATTTATAATGTAACCACTGTAAAACCTTCCTGTTTTCTAAGTAGCTTTTGTACCATTTGTGTTCATCATCTATGAGCCTACTGCTCTCAGGTCTTCAAGCAGCAGATTTTGGTCAACTGTGGCGAAAGCTGCACTTGGGTCAGGCATAACCAGATGCCACATTTACCATTTGATACAGTTTTTACCATATTTATAATGGTTTATGTACGCTGACTGGTCATCAGATACCATTTTCACAGTAGGTTTTTTTTCTGCTTTTCTCATAATTTTTTCGAAGCCATTCCTAATTCATTTCTTGAAATTTACTGAGCTTGTTATTTCTTATTGTGATCACCGGGAGATCTGGAGGGTCCTTCTTATCCAAACTATGACAGATTCTTTCTATTTTTCCTTCCAGCTAAATTGTCAGGAATTTTCTACCCTGTAGGGGGGTTAGTGCCGTCAGTGGACCTTATGCGGTGCACTGTAGGCATTATTTCAGGTTCTTTGCAGCGTGCCTTCCTTATGCCCTTAGCTGCAACCCCTTTCATTCCTTTTACTGTACCTCTTTTCATATTCTCTTTTCTTCCAACTTACTTTCCACCCTCTCCTAACAATTGATTAAATGATGCAACTGCTTCGAGGTTTTCCTCCTGTTACACCTTTCTAACCTTTTACTGTTAATTTCAGTTTCAGCGCTGAATAACCTCATAAGTCCCAGTGGTTGGTCTTTGGCCTAAATTCTACAGTATTCAATTCAATCCATTCAATTCAATTCAATTCAGGATTTTTCTCTTCACTAAACATTTAATTGTAATATATTTTCTTGCCTTTCATAATCAAGTCATTGTAGTAATGATTTCTGGTTGTTTTAGACTGACCAATTTTCACTACTTGAGTCTTTCGATCTTTTCCATAGACCTTCTACCCCTCGAGTAGGACTCCTTCAAGTGGTGAGGGGATAAGGGACCCTGGCTTCTATGGGAATGTTCGTGCATTCCTATAGGTGCCCCGGGTCCTGACGGAACATCCTACAACCCTTTCTCTCTCACTTTAATCCGTCTCTCTTCTCTTTCTTTCCTGAACCCTTCTCTCCAACCTCTAAATTTTGACTGTTTTTTGGACTGCTTTTGTCAACGACTTTTGGAATGGACTTGGCCAAGCTTTGACAGTCCTTCTGATTTGATGGAGGGTGAGGTTGGACGGCATTCCTCCTCACCCGTAGAACTGGAGTACCTGACGTGTCCCGAGCGAGGGGAAACTTTTTATGTTAAATTCTGCACCGGTGCTGGGTCTGATCTCGACGGACTGACGACCCTCAAGGCACTGGGTGTGGGGTGTATATCTGGGTAGGACTCCTAGGGTGCTATATCACCCTCTAATTGTGGCTCGATGGTGGGTATGGGGCCAACCTGGACGAATGTTCACGCCATAGTCTGATGGATTCTTATTTAACTCCCTCTGTTGATGACTCTTGCCTGATTAAGGATTCCGGATTAGGCTCTCTTCTTGACCAAACACTGGGACACCAGGGTGTAAATACTGGTGGGTAAATGAAAACCTAAGAGTTGTATATTGTAGTAATATAAGTGATAAAGTCGATTTTGACATATTACATAATTACATGAAACAGCTTTGGCAGGTAGATAGAATAAAATTACGAATTGTTAAAAGTCCCATCTCTTATGAAAAGCTACATAACCTTTTGCAAAGCTGAATATGCCTCCAAAGCTCTAGAGAATCTGGATGGTAAAAATGTCTTTGGTTCAGTTTGCCATGCAAAGTTGTTTAATATAAACAATTTGGAAGAGGAGGAGACAGACTATGTACCCAGAAAATTTGAGGTTGATAGCCAAAAACACCTGGCAAAAGATTTGGCATGTTGCAAATTACAAACAGGGCAAAGAAAACTTTTTAACAGCATGCAAGTATCTACAGAGGAAGATTGGTGCCATTCCTAAAGGCAATATTAAAAGATATGGTAAAGGAGTCTTGATCAAAGCAAATAACAATATTCAGATTAAGATGCTTTCAAAATTCCAACCAACTGATGATGGTAATATTTTAGATGTATCTCCTCATCGATCATTTAACATTAAACGGGGTATAGTTTATAACAGAGACCTATATGAGTTTGAAGAGGAGGAAATATTAAAAATGTATCCTACATATGTCATTAAAATGAGAAAATTGAAAGGCACTCCGCATGCCATTGAATTGACTTTCACCTGCTCCTACTTACCGGAATATATTGATATAGACCACTCTCGGGTTTGGGTTAAGCCATTTAAATATCGACCAACCCAGTGTTATAAATGCTTTGAATATGGCCACGTATCAAACTCTTGTACAAAACCAGGAAAGTGCTTTGTGTGCTCTGGTGAACATGTAAAGGACAACTGACAGCTGATAAATACTGTCTCCACTGTGCTGGCAATCATTCTCCCAATTGGAGGGGCTGTCCTCAATATATTCTCCAACAAGAAGTTGTAAACACCTGCTCATAATAACTTTATCAGCATAGGAGAAGCCAGACACTTGGTTCGAGGTGCTAACAAAAGTGCTGGATCCTCATTTGCTTCCACTGTTATGGGAAATAATGCCTTCCATCAGCATGCTAAACCCATCATAAAAATAACATACCCTCTCAGGATATTTTCAACTTCTGTGGTATGTAATGAACTTCAAAGTAAAGTGGTAAAAGCTGTGATTGATGAACCTCTCCCTGATCTGCAAGCAAATGCTGTCTCAGAGTTGAGCTCCTCGGTTAAGCCCAAAGAAAAATAAAATCTAGAGGAAATCTTAACAAATCTTATGACAGTTTTCAGTCACCCCCAAAGTCAAAGAAATGTAGAACATCATCTCCTATAGAGGTTTAAAAACTCCAATTTCCAATTGATTCAATCCACTTGATGACTCCTTCCAGCCATTATCAACCTCAAAGCAATTGGAAAAGATGTCTCGGTCCTGCTCAAATTTAAGTGTGACAGACCTCTCCCCTCAATCATATGCAGAAACAGCTACTTACGAAATGGAGGGAAAACATGCTTGGCTCACTAAATATAGTTAAAAATTTAGATAAATCTAATCTCAAACTGAAGAAACAGGATGTGTGCAGGAAAAATGTTCAAACTCCCATCATCCAATAAAAATAATAGTCTCCCCAGGCACCAGACTTAAGAGACTTTCAAATCCAAGAACATTCAACTGTATTACTTTGAAAACCCAGCTAAATAATGACTGGCTGGGCACAAGAATCAAAGTTAAAATTCCAATTTAATATTTCTTGCAATGGAATTGCAAAGGCCTTAGGACTCGTTCTGAAGAGTTAAAATTACTGATGAACCATCATGATCTAGATGTAGTTTGCCTTCAAGAAACTAAGTTAGGCAACTCATTATACAATCCAGGATTAAATTATAAAATGTTTGTGATGAACCCCAGAGATGGTGATCGAGCTGATGGGGGGGTTGCAACTATTGTTAAAAAGTCTTTGCAACATACAAGTGCTCCTTTGAACACAAACCTACAAGCAGTCGCCATTCGAGCATGCTTTGAAAGAGAGATTACTAATTGCTCTATTTACCTCCCACTTAGGTCAGAGATTACTTTGAATGACATTCAGGCACTAGCTAATCAACTACCTCCTCCTTTCTTACTACTGGGAGATTTTAATGCCCATAATAGTCTATGGGGAGGTGATACCTTGAATGCTGTAGGTAGAACCATCGATGATTTTATCTTAAATAATGATCTCTCTCTTTACAATGATGGTTCAATGACGTTTCATAACATCTACACCAATGTCTTTTCAGCTATAGATTTAAGCATTTGTTCACCTGCAGTCTACTTGGACTTCAAGCTGTCTGTAGATGAACTTTTGCACGGAAGTGATCACTTTCCCATACATTTAAAGTATGCTAGAAACATACCTTCTGAATCTCCTATAAAGTGGAAGGAGAATGAAGCAGATTGGATGAAATATGAAGGAAGCTTTCAATTACATCAGGAAGTAGAGTCATTTGAGTCGCACTTAGATGCATATGATTATTGGACCTCAACTATATTGGATAATGCCGAGAAATATATCCCAAAAACAAAGGGTAAACCAAGCAGGCCTGCAGTTCCCTGGTGGGACCAAACCTGTGGCAGACTGCGAAGAATAGTGAGAAAATGATATAGGCAATTCAAGGCAAAACCCTCCGGAACAACGAAAACTACATACCAACAGGCCTTAGCCAAACAAAGAAAATATATTAGAAAAGCTAAAAAGGAATCTTGGCTCCACTATATAAATGGTATCAATTCTAAAACACCAGAAAGATTAGTATGGAAAAAGATTAAAAAGCTAAGTGGGAAATTTGTTCCATCACTTGCTCCTACTCTAAAAATCAATGATATGCTTATTTCAAATCCAGCTGATGTGCAGAAAAATTTGGTGAGCATTTTGCTGTCATATCAAGCTCCAAAAATTACACACCACAGTTCAGTAAGATTCGAAATGCCAAGGTGTCAATTAGATTTAACACTGAAAATAATGAAGCATATAATGCTAAGTTCTCACTAAGGAACTACGAGAGGCTCTCTCATCTTGTGAGTAAACAGCCCCTGGTGCAGATAACATAACCTACAACATGATTAAACATCTTCCAGAACATGCTAAAATATATCTAATGAAAATACTCAATAAGGTCTGGGAAACGGGCATCATTCCCCCATCTTGGAAGATAGCCATAGTAGTTCCAGTCATAAAGCTAAACAAAGATCCATATCAGCCCACTAGTTACAGACCAATTTCACTAACAAGCTGTGTCTGTAAATTATTTGAGAAAATGGTGAACTCTCGTCTAATGTGGCATTTAGAGAAAAACAGATTGTTATCCTCTGTTCAGTTCGGCTTCAGGAAAAATCGTTCAGCCTTGGACCCTTTACTGAGACTATCAAATCAGATTCAGCAGGGATTTTCCAATCAATGCCAAACAGTAGGGGTATTTTTTGATCTGGAGAAAGCCTATGATACAACATGGCGATTTGGCATTGTTAAACGGCTCAATGAAATGGGAATCAGGGGCAATATGTTAAACTTTATCAACTCCTTTTTAAGGGACCGATATATTAGAGTGAGAGTCGGGAATAAGTTTTCTTCTTGTTATGAGACGGAAGAAGGTGTCCCACAAGGCAGCGTATTGAGTGTTACCTGCTTTGCCATTGCTATTGATAATATTGTGAAATCTGTTTCCGCTCCAGTTAGGGCTTCACTATTTGTGGATGACTTTGCCATCTACGTCACCACATACGACGCTGTATCAGCCTGTAACTACCTGCAAAAGACAATTAATGTCATCAGTAAATGGGCTGATGAACATGGTTTCCGATTTTCTTCATCTAAAACTGTGGCTATTCGTTTCACCAGATGTACCCGCAATGAAAACTATCCCAAATTTGAAACTGAAGTATTGTCTTATTCCTTACAAAAAAAGAAGTAAAGTTTTTGGGCATAATATTTGACAGCAAGCTAACGTGGCGTAGTCACATTGACTCTCTAAAAACAAAGGTTAAAAAATCCCTCAATATTTTAAAGGTGGTATCGGGATTCGACTGGGGAGCTGATAAGAAAAGTTTATTGAAGCTGTAGATTCCTTATGTAAATCAAAACTGGACTATGGCTGTCAGGTATATTCATCTGCCTGCAAGTCCAAGTTAAAGGAATTGGATGTAGTACATAATATGGGATTAAGGATATGTACAGGTGCTTTCAGGACATCTCCCGTTGAGAGTATCTACATTGACTCTCATGAACTTCCTTTAGATCTGCGAAGAGAAGAGCTTGGGTTGCGGTACACCATGCGACTAAAAAGCTGTCGAGAGAACCCCACACGAAAAATTTTAGAGGAGTGTGACTCTAAAAAATTTGGTGAAAGATCTTCCAAACCTTTTCAAATAAGGCAGTTGGAATGTTTAAATGACATGGTCATTCAGCGCCAAAAAGTTGAAGAAGTAAAGCCATCCTCTGTATCCCCATGGCTTATTCCCAAGATTTCCTTATGCTCTAAGAAAATAGACAAAAAACAACAGTCTGAGGAAGAGGTAAAAGCGAATTTTCTGGAGCATGACCGTAAAACATGATGGGGCAAGTGAAGATCTACACTGATGGATCAAAGTCTGATAGTGGAGTTGGGTGTGCAGTTGTGCATGGGAATGAAACTTTACGAGGCAAAATTGCCTGAGTCAGCTTCCATATTCACTGCAGAGTTGTCAGCTTTAGTTAAAGCTTTAGAAATTATTCATAACTCGAATAAGACAAATTTTGTAATATAGTGACTCAAAAAGTGCATTAGATTCATTAAAGCAGCTGTATGCAATTCATCCTCTGGTACAAAAAGCCCAGGAGTGGCTCTTTTGGATTTCATGTCGCAGGAAATCAGTATGTTTCTGCTAGATCCCAGCTCACGTCGGAATTCGCGGGAATGAGGAGGCAGACAGATATGCAAAGGAAGCGGCTTTGGGTCATTTGTATCAGGTAACCAAGTGCCACATATAGATATGAAGAGATCCATCAAGTCGTACATCTTGAGGAAATGGCAAGAGAGATGGTCCTCCCCTCTCTTAGCCAACAATAAAAAATATAAGCAGATATGGAAAAGCATAGAAAAATGGCCCTCTTCTTTTCAAAAAGAGAGGAGAACAGAAATTGTTTTGGGGCGACTTCGTATTGGGCACACTAGGATAACCCATAAATTTAGAAGGTGGCAGTGCACCGGTATGTGTTAGGTGTGATGCAACCTTATCAGTGGAGCACATCTTGGTGCATTGTGTAAATTACAGAGAACAGAGGCAGAGATTCCACCTTGATGGAAAATCTCTTGCTGATGTTCTAGATGACACAGCAGATATTTCTGCATTAGCGAGTTTTTTAAAATGTATTGAGATTTTTTATGAAGTTTAATTGATGGCAAATTTTAACTCACCGATTTTATTTTGTTGATTTTATTTTATTTTATATGATTTGTTCATAGTCATCATTTTAAGTACCTGATTATTATTAAAAATTTTATTTGCTGTTTTTTAATTAAGGTTAAATGGTGTTGAATGGATGTATGCATGTCAGTTTTTTTTTTTTTTTTTTTTTTGGGTGTGTGTGTGTGACTTCGGCTGTGGGATTCTTTGGTTTTGATTTGGTTGATGTGTGATGTGAGATCGTCTTGGTGTCATTCGTGTTTTTTAATTGCAGTTTTAGTTGGTCATTTGTGTGAGAGGTTTTAATTGATTCATGTATTCATTCATCTAATTAATTTCACTTAATCATGTAATACTGCAGCGCTGAATGACCTTTGCAGGTCCCAGCGCTTGGGCTATGCCCTAAATTCCATAATCAATCAATCAATCAATCATAGATCTTCCATTTTTATTTTTCTTAGCTACACGTAATTCACTGTTTAATTCCATTTATCATTGTAGTTTGACGCCAGTATACTTTTGCTATAGACTGTAAAACAGCTTAGACATACTTTGGTCGCCTGTCAAGGTACTATTATCCCTCAAATGACACCCTAACATTTCAGAATCTGGGAGTTTGCGATCGAAGGATATCTGATGTGTAGGTATAAGCTTTTATGTCTTCTGAGGCGCTGTAAGCTGAATCTCTCGTGTCTATGGAAAAAAAACTATATTTTGGGGCACTGTATAATGGCAAAACTGCCAGTGTTCTTGCTGTTCAAACATTTACATATTGTTTTCGACAAAGGCCATTTGAATAACGGCAATGTAGATGTCTTGCCAGTTTTTGAATAAGAATGGTGTAGACTATCGTAATCCTTGGAAAAGTTCTCTCTCTCTCTCTCTCTCTCTCTCTCTCTCTCTCTCTCTCTCTCTCTCTCTCTCTCTCTCTCGTAGTTAGAAGCTTCGGGAATTTTCTTTCTCTCTCTCGTGAGCTGAGCTACAAGTCAACTAAGCATCAACTATCTCTCTCTATGGAGGAGGTATGGAGTTCCATTCGACAACGTCTGTGTATGTGTGAGAGAGAGAGAGAGAGAGGGTGTAATTGCTGGATGGTTAACGACTGAATTGGCTGTTGGTGGGTTCTGGGTTGTCTGCTTGTGCTGTTGGAGATCAGAGTTCTGTGTTTTGAGTGAGTCTTTTTGGTCAGTCTTTAGCCAGAAGCTGTGATAGTGAGTAGTGTTGGCAGCAGTCTAGTGAAGGCATTGGAATTCATTTGAGTTGTGTTTTGTTGATTTGTTGTTAGTTATTGTTGAGCTTGGTGTTGTTGTTGCTTAGAGTTGTTGTGCCTGTACTGCTGTGATTTTTTGTGTTGTTGTGCAGTGGTCTTTTGTTGTGTTGTTTGATTTTTGTTTGTTATATGTGAGGTGGGGTGTGGTTGTGTTTCCTTGGTTGTTGCTGAGTTGTTGGGTTGTAGCCTTGGGTGTTGTGTTGTTTTGAGTTTGTGGTCCTTGGTTGTTTGTTTTTGTGTTGTTGTTTGGGTCTTGGTTTTGTGTTGTTGTTGTTGGTATCTCATTGACCTTGACCAGTGGACAGCACAGCATAGCCCGGAGTATCTGGGGTTGGTTAGTACATGTGTTTTTTTTTTTTTTTTTTTTTTTTTTTTTTTTTTTTTTGTAGGTATAGGTCAATTGTCCTGCGTGTATGCTGTAGTGTGACGAGGTGAGTTTGGCAGCTGGATTGATTAGGTTTATGTAGGGGGGATTTGCCACTTGTTTTTATTAAGCTTGTGATCCCACCACATCTCTCTCTCTCTCTCTCTCTCATAGTTAGAAGTACGGAAATCTCTCTCTCCTCTCTCTCTCTCTCTCTCTCATCTCTCTCTCTCTCTCTCTCTCTCTCTCTCTCTCTCGTAGTTAGAAGTATGGAAATTCTCTCTCTCTCTCTCTCTCTCTCGTAGTTAGAAGTACGGAAGAAATTCTCTCTCTCTCTCTCTCTCTTTCTCGTCGATCTTTCTCTCTCTCTCTCTCGTGAACTGAGCTACGTAGTCAACTAAGCTTCAACTACATAATTAAAATGTCTTGATCTGTTTGTTTGGTAAAGCTTCAGTGCATTTTTAGCATATTTTCCACGTTGCTTTGTCACCCAGTGACGTAACGTCGTTAGTCAGCCAATCAGAGGGTCGGTTCCTCCTCATTTGTTCGAAAAAGGAAGACCATGGAATTCTCTGATTGGTCCAGAAGGTGTTCAAGGCATCCGTGGTTTGTCAGTTTACCAAATTTTTTGGACTTTTTTTCTGTGGAAAAAGGTACTTTTTATTGAAGTTTTAGCTGTCCAGATACCTGGTCGTATGGCCGACCAGTTTCCAGTAGGGAAACTGGATTTGAGTTCCAGTAATTGATTAGTGATTCTGGAATTAGAATTATGAAGGTAGTACGTCCCCAAGTTGTAAGTTGTCCAAAGAACTGGTCAATATGGCTGACCAGTTTCCTGTAGAGAAACTGGACTTAGAGTTCCAGTAATAGATTAGTGATCTCTGGAATACTCCTAGAAAGAGGGCTCCACTGAACGAGGTCATTGGTTTGTCTAAATAAAGTTTATGAAGTAATCACGTCCCCAAGTTGCAAGGTGTCCAGATAAATGGTTACTATCCATGGCTTTCCGTTTTCCAGATCGAAACTGGACTTGGTTCCAGTAAATGCTGCGGATAGGAAAATGATTAAATGATATCTGGAATGATATTTAAGTAGGTTGGAAGCAATGGGTTTAAATTTATAGTACCTACATTTCCACAACCTCTTGGTGAGTCCTCGTCTAGTGCAACGAGATTTGTAAGCTAACATTATGAGTTATCAGTTAATGGTGTATTTAGTACTGCTTTCCCGACCATCATTGAAATAGTTTGAAATGTGATCATGTTTATCCTAAGTGGTTACAATTTTTGCGGTATGATATTTGACAGTTTGAAGTCCCTTCATCTGATTGACAATGGTTTCCATGGGAACAACTCTTTTATAGAAGGGGCGGTGCCTTGTGAAACCGATCGTCCAGGTATATATATATATATATATATATATATATATATATATATATTATATATATATATATATATACACACACACACACACACACACATATATATATATATATAATATATATTTATATATATATATATATATATATATCTATATATATATATATATATATATATATATATATATATATTAGGGCTTGTGCCTTGTATGATAAGGCGCCCTATGAGGTAATGTTAGACTTGCGATAATCTCAGCTAAGTCGGTTGGTATTGCACTTCCATATTCAATGGAGTGTCTGGGGGTTTGTAGATCACTTACGAAGTCGGTATTATCTTGTTGGTTATTACGACGATGTGTTAAACTCATATTGGTTCGGTGAGGAGGTTCTTGTAGAAAACACGAAGTATAAAAATATATGTATTTTTCTGAAGTTTTACATGCTGAAGATCAGATATGATTGTACAAGTCTTCTAATAACGATAGCTTGATCGCTTCTGCCAATGATGATGGCTAATCCTATTCCTCTACATGATAAAGCTTAGGTAAAGAGGTACAGGTCTTTCTCATGACGATAGCTAACTCTCTTCTGCCGTCTACCATCTCTGTTACAAGTTATGAAGGAACAGACAGTAGTTCGAACATATGAACATACATACAAATGAATAGTTTCATACGAACACACAATCAAAATGAGACACGCTACAGATCACGTAGGCCGTTTGAAATTATAGGTCGGGGTAGTTGTCTCAAGCAGGGAGCTTGGACTAATGTTTATAAACAATTGAATGACTACAGGTGACGGCATGTTATCTTAGCCTACATACTTATTGTATACGTCATCTTTAGCGTCTCTAGTCTGATCACATTCCTGCAAGCAATTCTGGTTGACCTCTTTAGTTTTAGTCTTTTATATATATTGGAACTAACATCCATATTTTTATTATGTAAGCACTTACATATATATATATATATATATATATATATATATATATATATATATATATATATATATAATATATATATATATGTCGTTTCTCGATGGGGAGAAGAGTGACAATTTTTGCAGTTTCTTCTTGCTGGGTCTACTTGTATTACTCTTGTCATTCTTGAGTGCTAAAGGGAAAAAATTCTCGTTGTTTCGATAACAACGTCATTTGACGTATAATTAAGTCGGGAAAACAAATGAATCTAACTTGATACCAAAGTCAAAGGTATACAGGGTCTGCTCACGAGGCGGTACTAAAACCTATACCCCGCCCCTTGTTGAAACGTCATCAGTTACTAAAGGACCATCTTTATGAAACTATATTTACGACATTTTCACATAACTATTTTTCCGATGGCTTTTTTTATATAAATTTTCCTCTTATTGCATGTTGCCGTATACTAACGTTAAAGTACAAAGAATGCTCTTTCAAATGATATATGCACATTACAATTATGATTACTTTCAAACCCACAAGCGCGCACAGAATAAAATTATCTACGCACACAAAAATGTGCAATTACTTCATCCGTCAACCTACATACATTCACGTTTCGTAGCGTATCTGACTAAGGATGATGATAGAAAGAAACTGAAAAATGGATTAGAAGCTGATAAAATTTACTATATAATGCATAAATAAAACTGATAGGTGTTCTCAGAAATTTTCAATGAATTCTAGGTAAAAACGGACCAAAATTTTTAAATTTTGTGTAAATATTTACCACATTTTTCTTACATAATTTTACATCTTATTACATTTTGCCATATACCATGTAAAAGTACAAAAAATGCCCTTTCAATTGGTATATGACACATTACAATTACAATTACTTTCAAACCCATAATCGCGCACAGATAAAATAATCTTCGCACACAAAAATTATAAAAAATTAAGCGTTCGTGGGAGATCTGAAATCTAGCCCCGCCCCTTGTGAAAGGTCATCAGATACATCCAGTCAGACTGACGAATACCTTTTTGTACTTTTTTTTCGAAAATGTAATCGTTTGAGGCGGGGGGATGCATAAAATTAATACCTTTATGTATACAGTTTGTGTTATATTAAACTTACGTTCGGAAGTATTTTATGTGATATGAAATGCTAATGAGAAATTTGCTGGAAATGTGTTCCCTGTATCATTTTCTTCATCATTTTTTTCCTTTGATACTTATATCATACTTTTGATGTTGTTTTCTTTTTTGTGGTCAAGTCGTGCAAATGCAACTGCCCATTTTTTACACTGCCTGTATCCACATTTTCTTTGTATTTATTGCATAACAATAAGTATTCATAATAAGATTTGGAAAATATAATTAATCCATCATTCTAACCTTTAGCATAAAAAAGTTGCTTTTCAAAGTGAGGTATGAACACAGTGACAGAACTAAATACATTTCTTAAGAATTATTTAAAGTCTTGATAATATTACTACCTGAAAGAGAGAGAGAGTTCATGTTATAAAAAAATGGACTTGAAGAGAATACAGCAAAAAATAAGTAAAGAATAAACATATGAAGAAAGCTGGAGTAGCTATGTGTGTTCAAACTGGTATATTTTGTGGAATAAAACAAGGCTTGGTGACTAGATGAGAGAATGGGTATTTAAAAAATCAAATATGTGACCTCTCTATAGATTTTATCATCAAGATTTTATGAAAAACACCATGTGATATGGATGAAATGTATAAAAACTAAGGGGGTTCGTTAAGTAATTCAATGGAGAGCACTGGGCAGTGTTACTCTTGTGACTTCACAGCATTAGCTCCACCCCCACTGCCAAGTTAAGCAGACCCTATATACTTTGAAATGGGTACTCAAAAACATCAAGCATGTGACCTCTTTACAGATTTTATCAAGATTTAATAAAAAAAAATGCGATATGGATTAAATGTATAAAAATTAAATCTTCTTTAAGTAATTCAATGGAGAAGCAACGGGCAGTGTTACTTTTGTGACTTCACAGCATTAGCTCCGCTCCCACTGCCGAGTTGAGCAGACCCTATATACTTTGACTCTGCTTGATACTACAGAGCAATGTACACTCCACGAAATGGCTGCAGGACATATTCTGCAATGAGAGGCAATTGCCCCAGAATATATCAAGGATTGATTTGCTGCTAAACGTTCAATATTCTTCTTTGTGAAGAGTGTGTTTATATTTTTTTATTTTATCGAGGCGCCTCCTTACCAACAGATGACGTTCAAAGCAAAATTTTAATGCAATTATTGTCCGTCTTCTGCTAGATGATTAGCGTTAGAGAACACATTTGGCTTTCGTAGGTATTTGCTTGCATCTTAGGGTCTCTCTCTCTCTCCAACCCCTACCCCCTACTTCCACCCTCCAAACCCCCTCTTTCTCTGCCCAATTACAATCTCTCTCCCCCCTCCTTCGAAAGAGATTGGATTGATCTTACGTAAGACTCTCTCTCTCTCTCTCTCAGTGGGCTTTTAAAACTAGCCGATATAACTATGAATAAGCTGAAGCCCTCTTGGGTATAGGCTGCCATGTTAGAATGTTATACACAGACGTCTTCGTTGTCATCAATACCATCCTGGAATTTGCGAATACTATGTGCAAAATGGGCTCTGGTCTATCTTGCTTAGAGTGGGGGTCTGAGCCCCTCTTTTCTTTTAAACAGCTTTACTTTGTTCCTCTCACCGCTGGGGGGTGGGGGACTGTGGAGGAACAGCCTCCCTCCCTTCAGGGGAAGTTGTACAATTAGAACTTCTTCTTCAGAAGTTCAGAGGCGAATGTGCAATGCATTGCTGCCCTGATATTGTTCGCCTTGCATTTACCATGTTTTTTATATCTGTTTGTTAATTTATTTTATTTTTATAATATATAAGAAGTTGGGGGGGGGGGTGTCTACTTTCAGTATGAACTTTTACCTCGTCTTACTTCTTCCTAATGAACACCTTAATATTCTTTGGAAGTTTAAAGAATTTAAAGTCAGTGGCTCCTTTTTTGGGCTTGTTCCATTTGAATTGGTTTCATCTCCTGAAGAATAATAATAATAATATTCAAATTTTGACAATATTGAGACAATCTCAATGTAAGGCTTGTAGGTTCATTTCTTCGTCTAATCTATCTAAATAATAACAATCGTAGCGCCTCAGCAGCAGGGTTGGTATGGTATTAGCGTCCCACCTCGTTGTCGCGGGTTTGATTCTCGGCCATTCCATTGAGGAGTGAGAGATGTGTATTTCTGGTGATAGAAATTCACTCTCGACGTGGTTCGGAAGTCCTGTTGCTGAATAACTACTGGTTCCATGCAACGTAAAAGCACATACAAACAATAATAACAATCGTGCTTCTCAGTTTTGTATAGTTAAGGTCATATTTTAGCCTTCCCTCTCTATACTCTGTTTTTTTTTTTTTCCATCTGTCCATCCGCCTATGGTGTTTGTGTATGGTAACACTGTGTCCCGGGCTTTACAGTTACGCTATGTGTAAGTTTTAGGTAAATAAAAGGCTACATTTGGAACTGAAAAGTGTTTTAATAATTTACTGTATGCAAATTACACCGTTAATATTCGAAATAGGATATTATTATAATTGTTGAATGTAAGCTGAATGTAACTATCTAAAGCCCAGGACGCAGTGTTACCATACGCAAACACCACAGGTGGGTGGACAAATGGAAAAAAACCGAGTATAGTTGATGTTGAGTAGCTGGTGATACTGATAGCCATCGGTGAAGAAGCGTCTGACTTAATCCAGATAGAACAGGTCAGCCAGACAGCTCCCTAATTTTAAGCCTCTTCTGCGCACCTACGTCATCTGAGGGAGCGTGGTGGTCAGAACCATTAAGAACGGAGGTCTAACACACCGTCAAGATTTTTTTTTTTTTTCTTCTTTAGAAGAGCATGTTTGTGAAAATGTGATCTTTCAAGTGTCAAAAGACTGTAAGTAAAACAACATTTGCCTTTTGAAAATATTTTATCAAGTTACAACTTTCCTTATTTTTTTTTCTGAGTGTCTGATATCTTGATAAAAAAAAACTAAAAAAAGGCAGTAACATCGTCAGGAACTTCTATATCAGACTATCAATTCAAAGCAAAGCTTTTTAAAACGATGTTTGCCCTCCATGAGTGCTATCCCGTGTGTTACGGGTTCTCATTGATAAGCTGAGGGTAATTAACATTAGTTTATTAAACAAGTTACTAAAATAATATACAGCATTGACGAGCCAACATGTGGATATCGGGGGAGAATTCGCAAGTCCCTTTGGTCACGTGACTTACCCAAACATAAACAACAGATATCATTCACAAACTTAGACAGCGTACCCAACAATATTCGTACACTGATTACTTACAATATCTAGATCACAACATTCACATATTGTTACAGCGTGTACAGATTAGAGATCTCCCGCATTAGTACTAAATGCGAAAAAAAAGAATTACTAGAAGGTGCATGCAAACTCCTCCCTACTAACAAAGTCTATCCAAGTATCATTCATTGGTACTTCTTTATTCTTATTTCCTAAATCAGGGTATTTCACACAAAATGTTTTGACAATATATCCCACAATGTATTTAAGAGCCTCCTCCTCAATTACTCACTCGATATCTTTTTTTATTTCTGTGTTTGCTCTCAAAAGGTTTCTCCCTCATCAAAAACATCTGTTCCTAATCAAAAACTAAATTTCTAAACATCTGTGCTGTTAGACATATTTCTAATGCTAACTCCCTTTCTTTTGTTACATACTCACCTTCATTGGGAGATTCAAGGGTTTTTCAACTGAGATGATATTACACTTTTCACTTATTACCTTCATTTCCTTCCCTGACAACAATTTTTTTATGCCTGAATTTAAAAATTCACTGCATTTGGATGATCACGGTGACCACCCATGGCCTTATACAAAGAAATGTTCAAGGCAATATTGATTTAATCTTTGTGTCAGCAGGTAGCCAATACTATGAGAGGTTTTTAACATTAAGTAAATCAATGGTGGATTTACATGAAAAAAATTATTCCTTTCTCCAGAAGGAATATATATATATATAATATAATATAATATATATATATATTATATATATATTATATATATTGCATTAGGACTTTTAATTCGTAATACTCATTAACTCAATGACCTTCGGCAATTTAATTTACCTGTTTGTTTTTCTACCTCAATACCATGGTGTCGAGCCAATCATTCATTATTAAAAGAATAAAATTGGACGTTTCACTCCAGTTTTGACACTTCAACAGTCTTCTTTCTCCTAAATATTTGACTGAATTGGCACATGATGTAGACACCAGTTGCACTAGTAATTTAACACGCTGTCTTTGTTGACCAGTTACATTTAAATGCATTTCACTGATCTTATATGCAAGCCCATAGTCTGTTTTGGTTTTATTAAGTATTTCTCGTATGTTAGAAGGTGAAATGCACTCTTCATTATTAAGGAAAAAGCCAGTCAATAAATTATTTCTTACTAATTTGATTAAATGGGGAACATCAGAGAACACAACGTTAATTCTGTCAGCACGACAACAGGTATGTACCCACTGGTCTTTGTATGGCTTTTCTTTTTTTCTTTTTTTTAATGAAAACTATGGTATTTTATATTGGAATTTTTCGTTTTTTCACGTGTATTAGAACAGCCAAATACTGCGCAGTCACTTGGCATTATCAATGGTAGAATGAATGAATGAATAAAAAGATATAATGGCACACAGCAAGTCCTATAGTTTACCTTACGACTATGGGTAGCATATTGTTTTGTTTAACTGGATGTTATTATTATTGGGGAACGCTTAATTTGGTGTCTGTGAATTCCCTTACAGGAGCCATGCATGCCCAGAACATCGACTCATTCAGGTTTATGACTGAATTGTTGTTTTTCCATACTCTACACATGCGTTATATGTGCTACTATGTTAATTATATTTATACTATAGTGTCAACGTAAACCTTAATGTTGTATAGATATGAATTATCTTCAGTTTTAGCCCGTTATTATGGTTTTGATACTGGATAGTTAATCATAGTGATGACCTGGTCGTAGCAGTCATTATGTGTAAGCTTTGATATAATCATCTTGGTCTGCAATAGGTCGAATTAATGGCTTTTTTCCCGCATGTGAATGGCCATATTCAGTCCAAAGACATTAATATACCTGCTGTCTGGCTGTTGATGACCTCTTGTTTTTAAGGCATTTAGACATTTTTAGAACCCGAATGTCTGTGCTTGTGTTTGTGTGTCGGGGGGATTGGGGGGCGGGGGCGTTCATTTGGCACCGTCAGACTGGTAGTATGCCTGTCTATATTCGCATTTTATTACAAGCACAGTTTTAACTATGCTCCTCATTTTCCCATTCTCTCCCCCATGTAATGAAGCCATCATTCATACACCCCCCCCCCCCCCCCCCCCTTCCCCCCCCCCCCCCCCCTCCCAACTGGGTCAGGCGTTTAGTGCACGAAAACGAAACCTTATTAATTATAATAATAGTTAATATTCGTACACTTAACCTGAACCTGTATTCAATCCGATAGAGTGGAGTCTCTCTTTATTCTCTCTACCTTACTCCAAGTTCATGGAGAGAGAGAGAGAGAGAGAGAGAGAGTAGGGGGGGGGGGGGGGGGGGGGGGGGGGGGGGGGCGGCGGGGGGTGTTTGTCTTGTCTCACGGGGAGAGTTTTACTGTCACCATATAGTATATTTTTATAATGTCACTTGGCCTGTACTATTTGTCCTCTCTAATCTGTGAGCGTGTTTTTATGTTTGTCTGTCACTCATTAGGTGCATCCTGAAGAGTTTGGCCTCGTTTACATATTTGCAAATTGTAGTAATTGAGGAAACTGTCTGCATGTTGTAGTAGTTGTACTGAATCTATGTAAGAAGCTCTCTTTTTGCTTAGTTTTCCTGTCTTTATTTTGTAGTAGTTGTACTGAATCTTTGTAATCAGCTCTCTTTTTGCTTAGTTTTCCTGTCTTTATTTTTGTAGTAGTTATACTTAATCTTTGTAATCAGCTCTCTTTTTTGCTTAGTTTTTCCTGTCTGCGCGTTGTAGTAGTTGTGCTGAATCCTTGTAATCAGCTCTCTTTTTGCTTAGTTTTCCTGTCCGCAAGTTGTAGTTGTTGTACTGAATCCTTGTAATCAGCTCTCTTTTTGCTTAGTTTTCCTGTCAGGGAATTGTGATAGTTGTACTGAATCTTTGTAATCAGCTCTCTTTTTGCTTAGTTTTCCTGTCTGCACGTTGTAGTAGTTGTACTGAATCCTTGTAAAAGCTCTCTTTTGGCTTAGTTTTCCTGTCTGCATGTTGTAGTAGTTGTACTGAATCTTTGTAATCAGCTCTCTTTTTGCTTAGTTTTCCTGTCTGCACATTGTAGTAGTTGTACTGAATCTTTGTAATCAGCTCTTTTTTTGCTTAGTTTTCCTATCAGGAAATTGTAGTAGTTGTACTGAATCTACGTAATCAGCTCTCTTCTTACTTAGTTTTCCTCTCTGGGAGTTGTAGTAGTTATAATGAATCTCTATAATCATCTCTCTTTTTACTTAGTTTCCTTTCTTGAAGTTGTAGTAGTTGTAGTGGAATCTTTGAAAATAGCTCTCTTTTTGCTTAGTTTTCCTGTCAGGGAATTTGTAGTTAGTTGTACTAAATCTTGGTAATCAGCTCTCTTTTTTTTTGCTTAGTTTTCCTTTTCTTGAAGTTGTAGTAGTGGTACTGAATCTTTGAAAATAGTTCTCTTTTTACTGGTCACCCCAAATAGTTGGAGATGCTGAGAAGGAATTCATTAATGAAAGTTCCAACAGCTCTCGCCTCTGATGCCCTTGATATGAAAAAGGTTTACAGAGGAGTTGAAATGTGATGTTCAAAGAACAGGCATTCTCATAAACCACCACTCCTTTAGATGACGACAAGGTCGACGTTTAAGGAGTTTGTTGTGCAAAACTGATTGTGAAATAATTCCTACATTTTATATTCTCCTTATTAGGAAAGTAATCGGTTTTAAATAACACTCATCTCTCACTGGTTCCGCACACTTTGTGCTTTTCTCTTTTTTTTTTGGTTTAGATTAATTATATTTAGTTACCCAATTTTTGCCATTTACCATCAGGGTTTTAAGTTTTCTTCTCCACGTTATTTTGAGTTTTCACTCCTGTTTTTGGAGTGCGATGATATTTCCGATAATGGTTTTGGATCCGTTACAAGTAATGGAAAATGGACAATAATTAGGAATAAGCATATTTTTGTTATATAGATTTGTCTGTAATGGTCAAATGCGAAAGAAAGAAAATTACTTTCTTGAAGTAAATCAGATTTCAGGCAGAAATGAAATACCTCAGGTAGTAGCATTTAGAGAAACATTTACAAGACTTTTTGGTTATTTGGCATTATCCACAAAAGTTGCATAAAATCCGAACACTATAACTCAACCTTCAAACAAAACTGGCATTTTTATGATTTTTAAATTATTTTAGAGATATTTTTAATTTTCCAGTCATTCACATTATAGAACGAGAGAACAGTGACCTATAATCAATTAATCATACTTTACAATAGTATAAATTCAGTAGCTTTTGTAAGTTTTACTCAATCATGATAAGGTCTTTCCGACATGAATTATTGTGAGTTCAGGATTTACCGATCTTTGATTTTAAAAATCATATCACATTTCATATAAACTTCTCGTAGGTACTAATGGAGAGCATAGCAACAGAAATTTATCTTATTTCCCTAAACGACCCTAATGTACCTAATCCACTAAGATCCTAATAGCAATATTTGCATGATTCAAGACCCGCATGAAGGAACCCAGGTTCCATTGTAAGTGTGGGGCTGTTCACTGCAAAATTGAGG
This sequence comes from Macrobrachium nipponense, assembly GCF_015104395.2. Lineage (NCBI taxonomy): Eukaryota > Metazoa > Arthropoda > Malacostraca > Decapoda > Palaemonidae > Macrobrachium > Macrobrachium nipponense. The sequence goes on from NC_087222.1 coordinate 21,855,600, forward strand.
TAGTTGCAGCTTTCTTTTGTGAGAAGAGCATGTGTCCTGTTGCAAGAGTCCATTTAATAGCAAAGTTTTGTTGCTACATTTATTCTACAAAAACAGATTGAGGCGCCTGGTGTCGCTAAAGGAAGTCAGAACAAAAAACGTGATCAGAATCAACCACAGCAGTGTCTGTGTTCATAGATGAATACGAACACACTCCACCCTCGCATGAGGAGGAAACAGTAACATATAATATATTATATAAGATAATATATTATATATAATATATATATATATATATTATATATATATTATATAATATATATGTTACCATTTTTCTCCTCTGCTCGAGGTTGAGTTGTGTTCGTAAAATCATGCTATATATACCCTATATAATATAGATATATATTTATATGATTATATATATATATATATATATATATATTTATATATATATTATTATATATATATACATGTTACCTGTTTCCTCCTCATGCTCGAGGTAGGGTGTGTTCTACTCATGCTAGATAGATATATATATATATATGGTATATATATATATAGATAATATAATATATAATATATATATATATATATATATGTGTGTGTGTGTGTGTGTGTGTTACCTGTTTCTCCTCATGCTCGAGGTTGGAGTGTGTTCGTACTCATGCTATGAACACAGAAACGGCTGTGGTTGATTCTGATCACGTTTTGTTCTGACTTCCTTTGGCGACACCAGGCGCCTCAATACAACTTACAAACACAATCCTTCAACAGCTATCAGAATATTAGTTTACTAAACGAAAATGTAAGACAACTTCATTATCCTTGAATTGCATAAACATATACCGTAAAATGGCAAATGAGTTGTCACCTAGATCGTGCCACCCTCGGTTGCAAGAAATTATTGTGTTTGCGTATTCCCACTTCTTCTCCGTCTTTATCACTACTTATTATAAAATGATGTTGACCGTAACCACTATTTCAATTACTATTATCATTTTAATTTGGTTATTACAATTCATGCACATGTAGATCAGATGTCTTCCTCCACAGCACCTATTTGTTCCCAGTCCCTGTTTTTGGTCTCCTTGGAGCATTCCGAGGTGACTTTGGAAGTCCCTGTGCCCAGGTATGGCAGTCTGTTTCTGGCCTTCGTGTTTATTCAACCTCTCTGGGACTACTGCAAGCAATAACTCCGTAATTCTGGATGAATTTTTCTCTATTTAGAGCTGGAGTTGTCCACGACGCTGCTACTTCTTCTCTTGTGTAGCCTTGGGCCAGTATTTGCCTGGGGGACCTCGCCGAGTGCAGGTATAAGTCGTTCACATTTTTTATTAATGTTGAGGGACTTGATTCCGTTGTGTTGAAGTCAGGCCTGACTTAGGACCCTGAAGGCTATTCTGCCTTGTAGCCTTTATCTACGGACCCTGAAGTTCTGGGACGAGCCGTCCTTATCTTATTTGTCTGCTGCTGTCATGCCCTATAGTTCAGCAGTGCCTGCTTACTCCAGGAGGATCCCCGTGGAGGTTTAGTCGGTTTGGTGGCCACCGTGTTTAGGAAAGGGAATTTCTATTAGCATTGCAAATTGTTAGGCTTCTATCTGGCCGACATTTCCTTTCCCTTTCATAATGGTGTAGTGATTTGCTTTAATTTTTGTTTTCATTGTGTTATTTGCATTCACTTATCATTATATTTTCAGAGGTTCTGTTATTCATTTCTAACTTTAACAATTTTGTAATAAACTTCAGTATTTTATCTCTGGTATTTGTTTTATTGGCACACTGATTGTTATTTCACCCCTCTGTGACTTTAACTTTAGAGACCTGTTTGAAAAAGATAGTGTGTATTTCTGTTCTCTGGTTTGATGTTGCCCTTTGACAAGGGTCGTAACACCACAGAAACAAACGTACACACGAACACATCGTTTTGAGGAATTTTCCGTTCAAATTCATGTGTTTGTCAATGTGCCTCTGAGACAGTAGATTCTTCTTAACAAAGACATTCACTTTTTGTCTCCGTGAGAGCTAACGCTGATGTCTATTATTTCAAAAATGAATGCATTGTTCACTACATCTGTCTATCAACTATAGGTCAATAAAAGTATAATTTAAATATATATATATATATATATTATATATATATATATATATATATATATATATATATATATATATAATATTAATCATATCAATTCAATGGTATATTTGAACCGCTCTTGTTTTTAGAGCGCTAAAATATACATCAGATTGGATTGCCTTCCATCATGAAATAGAGTTTTTAGCAGAGTATTTCTCAAAAAAACTTTTTACCAAAAGGGCTTGTAGAACTGTCAACAACGCAACAAAAAACCCCCTTCTTTCCAAATCAGAGATGGAACCAGTGTTTAAATTTCCATGTTCCCAAGCCTACTATGCTTGCTACGATACCTTTTTTTTCATTCAGATAGATGGTGAAAATCATTGGAGAGCAAATTTGGCTTCCTCAAGCTCAATTTTATTCCTATGAATCTTAAAAATTATCAGTGGCTTTTTTACTTTTAAGGATAAACTGCAGGACTTCCTAAGGTCTGTCTTTGTATACAAATATGAATGCCAAGATGTCTTGGAAGTTGCGTTGGTTCCTAGGAAGGTTACTGCAGTCTGCTATTGCAGCCACTTGGGATTAAGCTATAGGACAGGATCTAGGATTTCTAAAACTCCGCGAATTTTCTAATATCAGAATACACTCATCAAAGGGCAAAATTCCCATGAAAAAGAGCCAATTTTCCATAATTGGCACTACCA
>NC_087222.1:21858861-21875425 GCF_015104395.2 Macrobrachium nipponense
AGATTAACTGTCAGGGGTTTTTTTGGTTAGTTGGTCAGGTGGTGGTCAGTTGCTCCGTAGCCCTCATATGGATGGTCCGATGGTCTTGTCACATTGTGGTTACGTCCCCGTTGACAGAGCATCCAGACCGCACCAGCACTACAGGTCTCCACCTGGCTGGCAACTCTGATTAAAGCCGAAGCAGGCTTAAGAGACAGTAATCACAGAGTCTACTTTGCTAACAGGTGAGGAACCAAGATGTACATCATCTACTTAATTTAGTTTCCTAAAAATCCTATTCTGTCTCTTCCCACCATCCGAAGGTGGGATTCAGCTATATATATATATATATATCTGTCAGGTAAGTTTCATGAACAAAATGTTATTGTTATAATACAATTAAGTTTGTTCATACTTACCTGGCAGATATATATAATTAGAGTGCCCACCCTCCTCCCCTCAGGAGACAGTGGCATGGATAAAATATGAATAGAAAATGGGAATGGTTCCTGATATTTGCCTCCCAGCGGCGGGAATGGGTACTACCACCTGGCCGCCCACTACGTGTGCCGCGAGTTTTGAAATTCTGTCGGACGTCAGAAAATACAGCTATATATATATCTACCCCTGAGTAATGCTTATTTATATACTACCTATGTTATCATTAGTATAAACAAGTAAGTCATCAAGTAATGAGAATTAGTTCTGGAAAGATTTTGTGCTTTACACCATTTTTCCTGCTTTGTATTCTTATGTGTGTATGTTGGGCTTACCATCCTCTTTTCTAATAACTCAGTTTCGTCACAGTTGTTCTGGAAGGTATAATTTTTTATTTTGTCAACTTCTTAAATTCTGCTGGAAACCTGACAGACTGCCTGTCTATTAACTTTGTATATTTTTCAGTTCAAACCAATTTCTGAAAATGCAACCATTACTTGTAGCTTGGTGTTACAATTTTCATTGGATCCTTTGCTAAAAACTTCATATGAGCCTTGCTTTCAGACTCAGTGACACAACACATTTCCTCCTGCTGCAGATTTGATTCGTTTCTGTGTTTGCGAAATCCGTCACTCACTATTTACAAAGCTTCAGCAGTTTTATGCACACAAGGAAATTTTCCCAGTGTTGCTTGTGTACACTCTTCTGATAAATGGTTTTTTTATAAGTATGATATCCCGTAGGGGGTTAGTGCTGTCAGTGCACCTCATTACTAAATATTCTTTTCAGCGTCCCTTCGGCCCCTAGCTACAACTACTTTCATTCCTTTAACTGTACCTCCATTCATATTCTCTTTCTACCATCTTGCTGTCCACCCTCTCCAACAGTTGTTTCATAGTGCAACTGCTTTGAGGTTTTACTCCTGTAACACCTTTCAAACCTTTTACTGTCAATTTCTGTTTCAGCGCTGAATGGCCTTTGTTGCTCCAGTGCTTGGCATAAAGCCAAAACTCTATATATAAATCAAATCAAATCAAATATAGGTATGATGCATTTATAATGATATTACTAACCATTGAAAAGCAGAGAGCATCATTAAATATGGTCATTCTTTCTCTTTATAATGATCATAAACAGTAGGGGTGATAAATCATATCATCTTGTGGGACACGTTCACATTTGGTAGAAATAGGATTCATGGCTGCTCTTTATATATATTAGATTTATTGTTTTGCAGTATTTTAATTGATTTTTATTATATTTATTTTTTTATCATTAATGTTATTCATACTATTATTATTATAATTATTACTGTATTTTAAACCATGGTTGAAGGAACATCAGATAAGAGGAACACTTTATTTAAGGATGTGGTTTTTTATTCTTTTTTTCAAGCTAAGAAGAAAAAAAATTTCTTTCGTCTTTTCAGATGCTGTTAACGTCGGCAGCTGCAGTGGAGTCATGAAGATACTATGTGCAACTAGAATATGAGTCGCAGATATCGCTTTACATATAGTATTGAATTTTCTTTATATTGGGATTACTTTATATCCCCGAGGAATTCAAATTTGATTGGTGGGCTTACCCAACCAGGGTTGGTAGCTACCTGTTCCTTTTTGCTTTAGATAAAGTGACAAACAGTTGTGGTGAGTTGACCATCTTTAAAAGGCACAAGTTCGAAGCCTTACAGGTTTAATTAATTAGCTTTCTGTCACCGTTTTGAAACCAAAAGTCACTGGGTTGAAACTGGGCCAGGACAGGTGCACTTATCAATTATAATTCCTCTTCAGTATATGTCATTCCCAGAGTAAAATTAATCTAATATTAGATGATTATGGTTTAATATCTGTTAGTATAAGAAATTCATGCTTATATACTGCCAATGTTTGACTTTGACTTGCGAATGAACCAACGTACGGGTTCTCCAAGATACGAGCTGGCACACAAGTGATTTTTTGTTTTAAGAAGCGAGCCCAGATTTGAACTACGGGCCAGCGAGCCTGGGAGATGCCATCTCTCAATGTGTCTGCCATTGCCAGCACTTAGATGCCTAGCCGAGCAGTCTTGTTCAGTTCGTGTGGTTATGGTGCATCTTGTACCCCTGTATTTTGGAACTTTGCTTAGTTTTCACCATGGGTCCTAAGAAGGTGAGTGTTAAGACCAGTGCCAAGAAGAAGAAAAGGCCAATTACATTGGATATGAAGCGTGAAATCATAGAAAAACAAAAAAGATCAGTGTTTTTTTGGGGGGTCCTGGAATGGATAGTAGTATTTCCATTTATTTTAATGGGGAAAAGCTGAATACATTTTTTGTTATTTATGAAATTTTGTAAACAATTGAAATTTTTTAATGAACTTGTAGATTTAAAGGGACCTTTTTTCTCCATTTGTTTACGGTTATTATGCATAGTGTTGTGGTATTGTATTTATGTAAATAAATAAATTTTTGTGGGTTTGATGGTTTTCCTCTATCAGAGCTCATTTGTTTAAAGTTTTGTAGACATTGATATAACTTGGTCACTAAAGGATTAAATATATAACATTAATTGAAAAATAATTTTTTTGTATACATTGGTGTACTTTTGGTTAAGACATGATATAAGTAGGTCTAAAATCTTTTACAATATGTCATATCTGTAATGGTACAATAACTGTTTTGTTACAGGTGGAACAGTTCAATTTCGTATGCCAAAGGCTTGAATATGTAGAGCAATTACTGTTAAATAGATAGATGCAAGGAATCTAAATAGATGGAGATATTTGACTTTCCTCTGTCTCGTGGTCTTTTTGCACTGGATTCCTATTGGGGTCTTGGTCAGGGGCCAGCTGTTTACAACTAGTATTGCGCTACATAGCTAGGCATGCTCAAACAAATTAACACTTGTACCATATGAGATGTTCAGATGAATGCACAGTACAATGCTCACTTTGGATTTGGGAAATTACAGTACTGTCAAAATTTTTGTTACTATCGACCACTAGTTTGGATAACTGATTATCTTGCTGTCTGTTCTAATAACCAGTATTTAAATAGACATAACTAGTGTGGAGAAGATGTAGAACAAATATCTGAGCTGGTGCTTTGGAGAAATACATTGAGGAGAGATCATTCGGAGTAATATGATATTCGAGGCAGTACATACACAATAAAGACCTGTTTATGCTATGACTTGTGAAATGGAACATGATGTTTGGCTAAAGGGAATTTTTTATGTGCAAGATTTGCAATTTGCAGTTGACCCACTTTTGTTGGTATTTAGTCTTTCTATACATCTGTTTATCTTTACTCATGCAATAACAGAGAAGAAGGTTTACTTGAATGGAGAGTGGTCCTTTTGATGTTAACATATCTGAGGAATTTGGATGGGCGGTGAGAGAGCAGTCTGAGGAATAAGATCATCATCTGATAGCATGTGTATTCTCTTGTCAAACATTGTAGTATTAAGTTCAACAGTGCTAGAATCAACTTCCTTCATACACTTGATAGCAATCTCTAGTATTTTTTGGTTTATTCATTCTATTCTGAATTTTTTCTCATGTGCTTCTATTTGAGCAGTATGTACCGCTTGTTGATCAGCACCTTACCTGTGACCAACACTCTCCTTGTCCTTATATTGTACCCAACCTTATATAACAACTTGATACAGTCGTTCAGGATACCCTCAACTAGTAATGGGAAGCTCATATATTGCAAACCTACACAGGCCATTGTCTTCTTGTAAGGACTGTGATGGATTCTGTTAAGCCAAAGCTTGTTACACCATTTTGTCATAATATTCATAATGGAGATGACCAAGGTACCAACTACCCATTGGTATACTACTACTACCTCCCATAGGACACCTCGGGTATTACTTAAGGTCCTTTGCAGCATCCCTTTGACCCCTAGCTACAACTCCTTTCATTCCTTTTACTGTACTTCCATCTTACTTTCAAACCCTCTCCTAACAATTGATTCATAGTGCAACTGCGAGGTTTTCCTCCTGTTGCACCTTGCAAACGATTTTACTGTCAATTTCCATTTCAGTGCTGATTGGCCTAAGTTGCCCCCAAGTGTTTGGCAGGTTCACTTTGTTTGTACATTTGAAAATAAGGTGCCTCTTATATTTTATAATTGTCTTCTAGTATTTTCATGTCGGTGTTGTAGCTCCTGCAGAATAGGAGAGTCTTTAGTTTTTTTGTTAAATTTGCTTTCTTCTTGCATGATCTTCATTTCAGGCGGTGTTTTGTTGTATATTCTTGGTGCACAATGTTCAAACGCTCTCTCACCTGACTTACAATTTGTTCTAGTTTCAACTAGCCTATACAGTGGTCCCCCCGTATTCGTGGGGATGCATACCTGAAGCTCCACAAATAGTTAGAACCTGCGAATAGTTGGAACCCTTATAAAAAAGCTTAAAATGGCCAATTCTGTTAGGTAAAACTCAAGAAAAACCCACTAAACATTTTTATACCTGGTTTATTAAATAGTTTTATCACAAAGAGTGCATTTTATGATGAAATTGATAAAAAAAAACAGGAATTTGTGAATATTTCTCATAAAAAATACAGCGAATAGGTGAATGTCTCACAAATAATGAGGGATATGTTCCCAAGAGAACTCTGAATGCGCGAATCTGGAGAATGCGAATATGGGGTGCCCACTGTATGCATCACTTGTATGTCTGAAGCATAAATGGTTTCTCAGGTATGTTGATTCACCTTATTTTTGTTCTTGAAAAGACTGTAAAAAGTATTTTACTGGGAGCCAATGCAGCTCAGTTAGTGCTGGGGTTATTCTGTCACAGGAATACTTATTTATAGCCCTTTTATTAATCTGGCAGCTCTGTTTTGTACCCCTTGCAATTTTCTTAGTGGTAGTATAAAACATTCCAGTAGTCCAGCCTTGAAAGTATTTGGCTGCAAATTGCTGTTTTCAGAGTACGTATCTTCGTTAAACGTATTTTTATAATAAATGCAATGTTTCTAATGTGATAGTTACAGGATCTTACAATATGCAATATGGGGTTCTTCACTGATAATTTATTACCAATAAACACTCCCAAGTTCGTCACTGCTGCTACAATATTTATTGTTGACGAACCAGTAGTTATTCTTTTGAAGTGTTCATAATTATGTAGAGCATATCTTTCATTATTGCATCAATTTTGTTAGTATTTTCAACAGGAAAATAGAACTGAATATCATCAGCATACAGTTTATACTGAATCTTGTGCTTATTTAGAATTCTAGATAGTTCAGTTGTATGAATACCAAATAGCATTGGCCACAGAACGCTGCCTTGAGGCACTCCTTTTCTTAGGTCTTGCCTTTCTGATTTCACATTTATAATGTAACCACTGTAAAACCTTCCTGTTTTTTAAGTAGCTTTTGTACCATTTGTGCACATCATCTATGAGTCTACTGTTCTCAGGTCTTCAAGCAGCAGATTTTGGTCAACTGTGGCGAAAGCTGCACTTGGGTCAGGCATAACCAGATGCCACATTTACCATTTGACACAGTTTTTACCATATTTATAATGCTGACTAGTCATCAGATACCATTTTCACAGTAGGTTTTTTTTCTGCTTTTCTCATAATTTTTTTTCGAAGCCATTCCTAATTCATTTCTTGAAATTTACTGTGTTTGTTATTTCTTATTGTGATCACCTGGAGATCTGGAGGTCCTTCTTATCTAAACTATGACAGATTCTTTCTATTTTTCCTTCCAGCAAAATTGTCAGGAATTTTCTATCCTATAGGAGGGTTAGTGTCGTCAGTGGACCTTGTGCAGTGCACTGTAGGCATTATTTCAGGTTCTTTGCAGCGTGCATTCCTTATGCCCTTAGCTGCAATCCCTTTCGTTCCTTTTACTGTATCTCCTTTCATATTCTCTTTTCTTCCATCTTACTTTCCACCCTCTTCTAACAATTGATTCATGGTGCAACTGCTTCGAGGTTTTCCTCCTGTTACACCTTTCAAACCTTTAACTGTTAATTTCAGTTTCAACGCTGAATTATCCCATAGGTCCCAGTGGTTGGTCTTTGGCCTAAATTCTACAGTATTCAATTCATTCCATTCAATTCAATTCAGGATTTTTCTCTTCACTAAACATTTCATTGTAATATATTTTCTTGCCTTTCATAACCAAGTCATTGCAGTACTGATTTCTGGCTGTTTTAGACTGACCAATTTTCACTACTTGAGTCTTTCGATCTTTTCCATAGACCTTCCATTTTTCTTTTTTTTAGCTACACATAATTCACTGTTTAATTCCATTTGGAATTTTCTTTAACTATTACCTGACCTGTTACTGATGGACATTTATCATTGTAGTTTGATGCCAGTATACTTTTGCTATAGACTGTAAAACAGCTTAGACATACTTTGGTCGCCTGTCAAGGTATTATTATTCCTCAAATGACACCCTAGTGTTTATGATCTGGGAGTTTGCAATTGAAGAATATCTGATGTGTAGGTACAAGCTTTTATGTCTTCTGAGGCGCGGACCATTAAAGCCGCCAGGATTTTAAACCTTCAAATTTCTGCGCTGCGTCTGGCAGCCTGATGAAGTTGCACGAAACCGTAAGCGGTGTGGCGCGGCGCTGTAACAAAAGAGGTAAGAACCCGCACGGTTCCATGCCATACCACACCACATCGCACGTGGTGCGGCGTGGTGCAGGTTCGTACCTCCCATGTTGGAGTGTTATGGCGTGGTGTTATGGCAGTGTGCGGTGCCCGTGCCCTTATGGCGCCTTCATACACAATTAATACATGGCGCGCACATGTTGCGGCGCATCCGCGCGGCATGTTACGGCATCTCTCTAGGTCGATTAGAAGGAAGGTTGCCATGCAATCTGAAGAGGATAAAAGTGGCCGGACAGAACACGGGGGCATTATTCGAATTTTATTCTTAATATTAAATGATTTTGTAGTTATTTTCTTAATAATAAATAATTTTGTACATTTTATATCATTCATAATGTTTCTTTTTGTAATAAATATGTTGAAATACTGACTTGCATTTACATTTTCCTTATTGATGCTTAATGTATTTGACATGACAATATATATGATGATATGATTGGGTGAAAGAAGAATAATAACATGAAGAAATATAACAGGAAATCTAACATGAAATATGATATATGGAATATGAAATAAATAGAACTCGGAAAATAACTTGAACTATAAAATGAAATGTAACATGAAATAAATATGGCCATCAAATGATATAATAACATACAAGGTAAAGAACAATAATATAATATTGAGAACATGAACACATACAAATATGATAATGGAACAATTTCATTTTCGTACATTCTATGCTTTTCATGTTCATTATCTTACATTCTATGCTTTTCTTGTGTTTTTTTTACTTACATTCTATGCATTTCATGTTCATTTTCTTAATTTCTATGCTTTTCATGTTCATTTTCTTACATTCTATGCTTTTCATGTTCATTTTTCTTACTTTCTATGCTTTTCATGTTCATTTTCTTACATTTTATGCTTCTCATGTTTGTTAAGTAAGTATTTTTGTTATTTCCATCATTTGCTTCTCATTTGTCTCATTATTATGAATTATGTTATTATTTCTTTCAGTTAATTATTTTCCAACATCATTTTTTATATGTACCAATCATCATTCCAATATTCTTTATTATATTAATATTGTTATTAGTTCTTAGGACAATACAAAAGTATGGGAGTATAAAACAATGAAAAATACATCATGATCTTTATTTACAATTATGTACATTGGTTGGGTTATGTTTTATTGCATAGTTCTTTGGGTCCTCTAGTCGTCTGTAGCTAGTCGTCCACGAGGGAACACCCTTCGCTCTTGCCATTCCACTGTGAATGCATCCGATGAGTAGTACTGGGCCAGGTAATCTCTGATGGCCTTCGCTCGACATGTGTAGTTCGGTCCCATTCTTGCCATGAGTCGTTCCATGAGGTTCAGCGACTCCTGCCTCCAAGTACCTGGTACGACGTTATGGTTTTGGTCCTCATGGTCGACGTCGGTGCCAGCACATGAGCAGCATTACAGTGCCAGGTTGTGCATGACCCATGCGCACAAAGTTATCTTCTTGCACACCTGTACATCCTGTTGCATCGTCGTCCCAAAGACTCGCCATCTCATCTGCAGCAGGCCGAATGCGTTTTCCACCACACTATGAGCGCGAGATAATCTGTAGCTGTACAGTCGTTAGGTGAGATCTTGTGATTGGTGGGAGTAGGGCTTCATCATCCACAACTTGAGAGTGAAGGCATAGTCGGCGACTATGTGGAAGGGGATGGGTTCGTCATCGTTGGGCATTTCTGTCTTGTGGGGGTCCTGCTTGGTTGTATGTGATGGCCCTGGCCAGGTTGCACTTCTGGCAGGATCCTCCATCCCCAGCACCTCCTTCTGCACCGACGTCGATGAACAGGAACCTGTTTTTTGCATCGGAGGACGATGCTGTGGAACTTCTTGTAATTGAAGTACAGTGATCGTCCACCTTTGGGTTTCTTGATCGCGACGGGCTTCCATCCAGGGCTCCCACACAATTGAAGTAGTTCCACTTTGCTATGTCGTTCCATTCTTCTGGTGTCTTGGGGCACTTCATCACTTCTGGTTTGTATGTGTCGATAATGGCTTGGCAGGCTAATGGGATAAACCGGCAAATGGAACTCTTGGAGACTCTGAAGCTGTATTGGAGGCTTGTATAGTCGTTCCCACTTGCCAGGTGGCGGAGAGTGACCGCCAACTTGAGTCCCACCTCTTGTGCAAGCCACATTTTCGTGTCCTTCTTCTTCAAAATGGCCGTCAGCCTTTCGACCATCTCCTCAAACAATTCAGGGTAGATGCGTAGAAAGTTCTTGTGTCCTTTGCAGTCCTCCTTGTTCAGTTCTTGTAGCAGCTGGTCATAGTCTCCATGCAGTTGTTGCCGCGTCAGCCACTCACGAGCCCAAATCCGCCTTGCCCTGCCGTCCTTTCTGTGTAATTGTGCAGGTGGATGTGGCACTGTAGTACGTCTTCTCAACCCGTCGATGACCTGGACTGCATATAGACACAGGACAGCTACCAAAAATCTCTGGGTCTCCTGGGGTGAGAGGCTGTTGAGGTCCATATTGCATGTTGCTGGACGTGGAATGAAGGATGTGCGTGGCAGGCCTCTATATATACCCAAGGTTCATATCTGCCACGGTGTGGCACGGTGCATGTGTAACAATCATGCACCGTTCCACATCGTATCTCGTGCAGATGTGCGCGCACTCCACAACAACACCGCAAGCCACCCGCAACACACCGTAACAAAGGCACCAAAGCCATAGCAACATGAACCATAAAACCGCACCAACGCCGTAACACTGAGCTAGACACTGCAACATCATCGCAACAACACGCCGTAACATGCCTGTAGCACACCGCACGGGTCCTCGCCACGCCGCCCAATAATGGTAATTTTTTCTCACACCACGTCAATTTTCGTGCAGTTTCTTGTAGTCCCACGCCGTAACAGCCTGTAACACAAAAGTGTGTAGGTTTAAACCTACCTTTAGTCAGAAATGACTCAAAACGACCAATAACGACCACAATGAATAGAATGATCATTAGACTAAGGAAGGAAGGAAAGCAATAATCCAAGATTATAAATGAGATGATACGTCAATGGATGTCACATGATTCAGGACTATATCAAAAGAGTGGTGAGCAATTCCCCCTCACCCATTTCTCCCTCCTCCTACCATCCTAATCGGAGACCCTGGCAGAGATATACCCTCACTCCCCCCCCCCCCCCCCCCCCTCACCCCCTCTCAATCACGTCCCCCAAGACAACGTCCAAGAGAGAGAGAGAGAATGCCAACGGGCGTTTTGGTAACTATTATAGTTCTAAAATTAACTGCCACTGTTCCAGTTATGCAGTCTGTGACATTCATTCATTTACACATTTAATATTTAAGGAAACGAATAGTGACTTACAAGTATTACTTGTGGTAATAACGACTATAGGTGTAGGATAGCAGCACAAACACACACACACACACAGCAGAACTCCACGTATCATCATCTCAAACCGACAGACGAGTGATCGTGATATCTAGGTCGATTATCTGGCGATTTCCAATAAGATCTTCGACCTAATGAGCATTTGGTTGTCAACAGAATCATAGCATCTTATCTCCCCCCTCCCAGTGATTCCAACCACGAGAGAGAGAGAGAGAGAAGCAATTTTCGGATACTAGTGTCGAACGAACAAGGTTGAAAATCAGGTCGATATTCATATGTTTACGCTCCCTTGTTGTTTGGTGTGAGACAGAGAGTCATTGGCTCAGGTGCAACCTAGGTCGATAGGGATCCACAAAAGCTCTAAATTCAAAATTAGATTTTTTAGCTTTTCCAGCACTGGATATCATTATTATAAGTTTCTCTCTCTCTCTGCTAAACATGAGTGAAATGGGTATGTCGCCATCATGTCCAGGGTTCCAGTAGGATAGAATAATACCCAGCATTCAACGCCACCGAATGGCTATAGCGGCCAGGGCACCAAACCAGATTGGTTAAGGGCATTCCGAGTTCAATGGGGCACTCAGAGCCTCTAGAGCGACGGCAGAGAACCTCTGCTACGACAAAACTCATGCTGGGATGAAAATAAATAAGAATTAGAGACCTATTCGACTGCATTTAATCATTTCTGTTCCCGAGACGACGATCTCCGGGGTCGATTCAAGCCGCTGTTCAGCTTGCACGATTTCACGATCATTACGACATTAGGCATAATTAACAGATTCAGATAAATTTTTGCCAATAATTAACATAAGTATGGTCGAAAATGTAAATGAATTAACGTCAAAATCAATTATTATCATCTGTTAAAGTTACGAGGCAGCGTTTTGGGTTTCAATCAGAGATATGAAATAACTTGAGTTTCTTTTAGATCTTCTATCAGGTCAGCCATCTTGGTGTATGGGAATAACAACCTGACCTAAAAGAAAAAAATAAATAAATAAACTCGCAAAAAGACTGGACAAGGATTTTGTTATAAGGAAATTTAAGACTCTAATAAATTCAAAATGGAAATCAAACGACAAAAACGTGTAAAATGAAACTACAAAAAACACAATTATAGAAAAACACAATTATAGGGAATTTCGATTTCGAACGACATATATGTTCGTAAACATGGCGTTACACGAATCATCATCACCAATTCATTTTTCAAATCTCGTCAAAAACACCGGAATAGATTCCCATCATAATGAAATAATGACTGGAATCCAAAGTTGAATGATGTAGCATCCATTACATAATAAAATGAACTTCACTGTCCAACGGATGGTAATATTATTTACAGATAAAAACTCCCTCTCCAAAATCTACTTTACGCAGGGTTGAACGATCTGCACCAGCAGTAAAATGAATTCGATTGAAAAATCATTTTCTTTTAAAAAGAAAAAAAAAAAAAAAAAAGAAAAAAAAAAAAAAAAAAAAATAGGCGCAAAGAAGTTTGCCAAAAGACGAATGTAAAGATACGAGGATTTGCTGTCGACTTCCGTCGTAAAAGCGGTTCAGTTTAATATGCCATATCCTAATGCCCGCCATAACACTGGAACACAAATCCACTTTCTCCTCCAAACAGGTAAACAAAGCAAAAAGCGAGCTGTTTACAGAGGTTCACACGACTACTACAACATCCGAACACGTAAACTAAGAGCATAAAGAGAGCTGTTCACAAAGGTCGAAAGGACTACTACAGCTTCCAAACACGTAAACTAAAAGCAAAAAAGGGAACTGTTCACAAAGGTTTGGAGGACTACTACAAGTTCCAAACAAACATAAACTAAGAGCAAAAAGAAAGCTGCTTATAAAGATTTAAAGTACTACTACAAGTTCCAAACAGTAAACTAAGAGCAAAAGGAAAGCTGCTTATAAAGATTTAAAGTACTACTACAAGTTCCAAACAGTAAACTAAGAGCAAAAAGAGAGCTATTTACAGAGGTCAATAAGACTACTACGTGTTCGAAAAACGTAAACTAAGAGAGAAAAAAAAGAGAGCTGTTTATAAAAGTTGGAAGGACTACTACAGCTTCCAAACACAAGCTAAAAGCAAAAAGGGAGTTGTTCACAAAGGTTTAAAAGACTACTACAAGTTCCAAATATGTCAACTAAGAGCAAAAAGAGAGCTGTTTACATAGATTAAGTACCACTACTACAGCTACTGAAAGTTAAACAAGTAAAAGGAAAGCTGTTATATACGTTTAGTACAACTACTACAGCTTACTAACAGGTAAACAAAGCAAAAAGAGTTTATTACAAAGATTAATTCAGTTACCACGATATCCTGAAAGGTGAACAAAGCAAAAAGAGCGCTGATTACAATGTCCAACACTGCTACTACAACTTACTGATCGGTAAACAAAACAAAAAGAGAGCTGTTACAGATATTTAGTATCACAACTACAGCTTACTGATAGGTAAACAAAGCAAAAAGAGAGGTTTACAAAGATTAATTACCACTACTACAGTTACTGATAGTTAAACAAAGTAAAAAGAGAGCTATTACAGATATCTAGTACCACTATTACAACTTACTGATAGGTAAACAAAATATTGTGAGCTGATTACAAGGGTTCTGTATCACTAATACAACATATTGATATGTAAACACAGAAAAAGGAGAGCTGTTTACAAGGGTTAGTAGAACTACTACAATTTATTGATAGTTAAACAAAGCAAAAAGAGTACTGATACATAGATTTAGTACCACTACTACAATTTACTGAGAGTCAAACAAAGCAAAAGGAGAGCTATTTACAAGGGTCCAGAACTACTACTACTACAGCTTACTGATAAGTAAACAAAGCAAAAAGAGAGCTGATTACATAGATTGAGTACCAGTACTACAACTTACTGATAGGTAAACAAAATAAATAGAGCTTTTTATAGGTTTATTACCACAACTATAATCTACTCAAAGGAAAACAAAGCAAAAAGAGAGCTGTTTAAAAAGATTCAGCACCACTACTACAACTTACTGATAGGTAAACAAAGCAAAATCAGAGCTATTTACAAAGATTCGTTACCAATATAACAGATTACTTATAGGAAAAGTAAGCAAATAGAGAGCTTTTTTCAAATGTTCAATACCGCTACTAACTTTAATGACAGAAAACGAAGTAAAATGAGAGTTGTTTACAGAGGTTGAGTAACAGTTCTATGATCAAAATTGAGTAAGTTAGGCCAAATTTTGTACTGGACCCTGAAAAGGTCAACTTTGTATTAAGAGACACAAAAAAAAAAAGTTACAACTGATTTGTGTAGTACTTTTCACGATGATTCCAAAGACGTCTGTTTTTGTTCTACGATGGAAATTAAGGAAAGTAAATAAAAATAAATAGATAAAAATGAATAAAAATAAAGAAATAAAGATAAGGAAATAAGAATAAATAAAAAATAATAATAAATAGAACAAAAGATAAATGAATATATAAAAAATAAATATATAATTAAATAGATAAAAAGATGTAAATAGATAAAAATAATAAACAAATAAATAAATAAATAAACGAAAAAATAAATAAATAAAAAATTTAAAAAAATAAATAAACATGTAAATTTGTGACAATAAACAAATAGAAAAAATTAAATAAATAAAAATAAGGAAAAATATAAATAAATAAATAAATAATAGATAAATAAAAAACAATAAATAACTATATAAAAAATGAACTTGTAAATGAAAATGAATATCAAAAATATTAATATAAATGACTAAAAATAAAGATAAATAAGTAATGAAAAAAATATAAAAATGATAAAAATGTATATAAAATAAAATAAATATAGGTAAATAAAAATAAAATAAATAAAAACAAAAACAAATAAATATATATACATTTGATTTATAAATATTATATAAATATAAATAAATACATAAATAAAAATAAATAAATGAATTACTAAACAAAAAATAAATAAATGCATAATAATAAATAATTAATAAAAATAAAAAATCTAAAAATAAATAAAGAAATAAAGGAGGTACGTAAAAAATTTTAAAAAATATATAAAGGAAAATAAATAACCAAAAATGAATATATAATAAAAATAGAAATAATAAAAAATTTATTAAATATGTATAATGAAATCAATGAAAATAAATAAAGCAAAAAACATGTAATCAAGTAGATAAACTAAGTAAATGAATGTAAATAAATAAGAAAATAAAAATAAATTAGCCGTCAAAAACAGTGTAAATCTATCAAAAATATTGTATTCATATTAGATTATATTTCAAACTGCTTTTAAATCATTTAAAAAATCACAAAAAAATATGACAATGAATGTAACATAAAAAATTTAATCAATAATATTTTAATTTTAATACACTATTTATCATAAAATACTGGATCCAATATGAAATGTTTTTAAAGAGGAAAAACTCTCAAAAATACTGTGCAAAACTTGAAATAATTTTCAAACTTTTTATTCATTAGGCAATTATTAAAAGATTTTCGAAATGATTTTCGAATTAAATGATTTTCGAAATCAAAAGATGGCAAAACTTCTTTTTAAAAAGTTCATTGTTGTACTTTTAGCCGATATTTTATATAAATTTTGAAAAAATAAATCAGTCATCAAAACGATTAAAAAACCATAAAAAATTAGGCGATTATTAGGCATTTATTAACTGATTTTTTCGAAATAATTTTCGAATTAAATGACTTTCGAAATCAAAATCAGTCATGAAAAGATGGCAAAACTCCCAAAAATATTGTATCCAAATTCAATTATTTTCAAATGCTTTTATTTTAAATGGTTTTTGAAACAAAAATCATTCATCACAAATATGAAAAAACTAAAAAAAATGTATGTTACATTAATTGTCATATTTAAGGCCATTTTCGAAATAAAAGGAAGTCATCAATAAGAGTTCAAAGCTCCCAAAAATATTGTACTGTAATTAAATTATGTTTTAAACTTATTTTTATTTCAAATTCATGGTTTATTTTCAGTCCATTTTTAAATTATTTTTGAAACGGAAATCAGTCAACAAAAAAAGGAAAACACTCAAAAGATATTGTACTAATATTAAAATATTTTTAAAACCTTTTTATGTTACATTCATTGGCCTGTTTTTATTACAATTGATTAAATAATTTTTGAAATACAAATCAGTCATAAAAAGGAGATAAAATTCCCTAAATATTATATCAAATTAAACTATTTTTAAACTATTTTTCTGTTATATTTATTGTCTAATTTTCAAGTGCATTTTCAAATGATTTTTGAAACAGAAATCAGTCGCCAAACGACGGCAAATCTACCCAAACTACTGAATTCAAATTGAAATATTTATTTAACCTTTTTTGTGTAACATTCATTATCCTATTTTTAGGCAATTTTCAAAATGATTTTTGAAACAAAAACAAGTCCTTAAAAAGACGGTAAAACTCCCAAAAATATTGTGTTCATGCTTTAACATTTTATTACATTTTTTTTTCATTTATATAAATAGAGGAGGCACAAACCTGAAAATGGTAACATAGCCTACTGGAAATCTTTAATCAACTCACAATTAATTTGGGCAATGAATTAAACTCTATGCTACAAAAATAACTTTATTTCTCTAAGGAAAAGCTAAATTTTATCTATCGCCAGACAGCTAGAAAGGTAATCAAGTGAAAGACTGAAATAGTTAATCAAAACTCGACAGAAAACGGACTGTCTAAAACAAAATTCTGGGAAACTGAACCATTCCCGCAAGGGAAACAAAAAATAAAGGGACACTTCTTGCCATACTCTGATATCAATTCCACAAAATTGAATAGTCATGAAGTAAATCAATTAGTCTCTTCTACTGTTATGTTACCAAAAGGAATTCTCTTCCTTACCTGTAAAACAAGGAAAAGAATTATCAATACTAGGTAATAATCCAGCTCATAGAAGCCGACAAAGCAACAATTAAAAAGAGTTCCTGTCAGAAGGAAACGTAATCCTTATTAATATCCTTGTCAAAATGATAACAAAATAATAACAAATCTCAAAAAGAGGAGAAGAATGCATTTCACCAACAAATCATCTCAAATAGTTAGAGATGCTAAAAAGGATTTCAAAAAATAAATAAAAATAAATGAATAAATAAATTTTAAAAAATTAAGTAGAGATAATTGAATAAA
>NC_087222.1:21875925-21885925 GCF_015104395.2 Macrobrachium nipponense
ATTGACAACATGCAATATTTGATTATTATTGATTCCTTTTCTAATTTATTGATGTCTATGCTTGCAAGAATATAACTTCAGAGGGTACCATACAATGTTTAAGGTCATGTTTTGCTAATTATGGTATTCCTGACACAATTGTATCTGATAATGCAACTTGTTTTATGTCTAGGGGGGAGATCAGAATTTCTTTCAGAAAAAATGGTGTTAGACATTGTTCAGGAGCACCATATAATCCAAGTACAAACGGGCTTGCAGAACGGGCTGTCCGAATATTCAAAACTAATTTCAAAAAGTTTGATTGTAATTTGCCTGTAAAAACCAGAATGGCAAAATTTTTGTATACCTATAGACGTACAGTACAGTCTTCTACTGGCTGCTCCCCAGCTGAATTATTATTTGGAAGGAAATTTAAGGCTCCAGTTAGATGTTATAATGCCTAAACAAAGAGATGAGTTTTTATGTTCATGAGTCTAAATTCAGAGTTGGCGATGCAGTAAATGCCAAGAAGTTTTGGTAAAGGACCAGAATGGTGGAAGCTAAGATTATCAAAGTTCTTGGTGAAAGAAATTATTTGGTTTCTGTAGATGTTAATGGTATTTTGACTTGGAAGCGTCACCTTTCACAGTTATTTGAGAGAAAAATGTATAATACTAGAGTAACTGATGAACCGTCACTATAGAAGATACAATGATTCCTTGTGTTCCTGTAGTTCTTCTCCCCGTAATGTACAAGGATTAGAAGAACAAATAACACTATTCAGAACTCTGGGTATGATTTGTAATCCCAATGTAGAAGTAGTAGGATCAGAGACAGTAATTGTGATACTGGTGCCATTGTAAGAAAATCTACCAGAGTAAGTAAGAAACCTAGGAGACTCATTGAACAAATTTAAATTTTTGTCTGTTAACCTAAGGGGGGAGGAGTGTAATGTATTGAGAAACACTACTCTCTCATTCTACTATGTTGAACCTTCTGGGAGTTGTTGTGGGAATCTCCCGCCATCCACGAACGGGGACGCCAGCAGAAGCATGGGTCTCCTTACTTGTAATTGATATACCAGAATAAAGTACGTGAATGACCAACCTGTCTTCTTAGGACCTAAGTACTAAAGGACAAGAATGCAACAGTCCAGGATTGGATGGAGTTAAGGAAAGCTCAAGGGAAGATCTCTTTTGCTCTACCGCAGTCAAGACTTTGCGGTAAGGCAGCTATGGGGTATGTAAAAGCTCGACGTCCTGCACGTCATAACGCTCGACAACGTTCAGTAGGATTCTTGCAAAGGCACTCATCAAGAGGACGCTCTTCAGGAAAGCGCAAGACAGGACTTCCTTTGCCATACGGCCAATAAATTTAAGCGTTATCAGGCATTCGTTGTGACACAGGAGAGGAAGCTGGTTGGAGAGTTCCTTCCTCTTCCCAGGATAATTTGCAAGCTTTTTAGTCCATCTGAAAGGGCTTTTCAGATGATAGATTTTGTTAGTTCCTTTTTCGGGACTACGCTGCCGAAGCTCTTTGTCCCGTATATGGGTTAGTTCTCATTGACAAACATCTCAATAACTTTATATTGCGTAAGCAGATAAGCTCTTATTAACAAGATTCGGAAGAGCTCTCATTCATCAATCGCAGACTCGTACAAGAAATAGACTTGTAGACTAAGTCAATGAACGCTTATGTCCAATAACATAAGAAACTTGAGCTGTCCGTTTCGATTCTCTACGATTTGTTCATGAAACTTGCCTGTCAGATATATATGTAGTATATTTCTGAATTCAGCTATAGATATGTCTGCCAGGTAGGTATGAACAAACTTTATTGCATCATAACAATATCATATTTTGCCTTGCGTTATTTTACTACTGGTTGGTTCAAGTCATATACGCATGCAGTAGTTACCTCTACGGATGGCAACCGAGAGGTCTATTATTTTAAGGGCATTTAATCGGTACTCCCTGCAGCCTTCCAGGAGTTTCCGATTTATCTTTTACCTTTTTATGGTAGTGTTATGACGACACAAATGCAGCTCTATATTTAGCGTTTTCTGTTTTGCTTAAATATACCAGCTTGAGAGTCTCTTTCTGCTCTAAAATAACAGACCTATTCCTTCGTAGAATAGAGTAGCTGGCAACCCAGGCATAAGAGTTAGAGACGACGAACATAAGCTGTTGTCACTGAACTCCAACTGAGTCAGTACCAGCTAGTTCGCTGTCATGCGCTGTTGGTTACGTCTCTCTCTCCTGCGGGATTGACTGACTAACCGTATCTCTGCGCGCCGGTTACGTCTCTCTCTGGCTTGCTGGATTGACTGACTAACTGTATCTCTGCCCTACAATCACGGACTTTAGCCTAAGATTGAGGGGATTTCTAACATGCATGAATAAACATTGCCTTCGTTTTGTGTAACTATGTTCAACAGAGATATCTCTTTCTTTCGGTGCTCGTTACTGCACTGTGATAGGACTACGAGTCTACCGCGACATTGCACTATTATATGCTCTCCTGCTTAGGTAAAGCGCAGCCTTATTAGGGAAGTAAGCATGCTCGGTGAGGGAATGGATGAGCCTGCTGGGACCATTCCTTCCTGAAGAAGTTTGTTTCCTTTCCCTGAATAGACTGCAATTCAGACCTCTACAGTTTTTTTTTTTTTCCTATCGGAAAACTGAAATATTATCCAAGATCTAGAATGATTCTGAACATCTTTCAGTGCTTCAAGTATCACCTGAGGTGATAGCGAGAAGGTGCCAGGCATCTGGAGAGGGTTTCAGATGTCCTGGCACATAAACTGAAAGAATTGGAAGCAATTCGGTTGTCCCTCCAGTCCTCGAAGAACGAGTTTTTGGAACCAGTGGTCCAGATCAACTCTGACAATTCCACAGCTCTCTCATATCTTAAGAAGTATCATCTCTCGGTCCCTGTTCGAGTCTACGAGAAAGAGCCTATTATGACAACAGGCATAGAATGTAACGATCCTCAAGAGGTTCGTTACAGGATTGCAAAAGTCCGTACGAATCTTCTCGATCGACGGCAGCAACTACTGACTTCCGAGTGGAATCTTTGATTAGAAGTATGTTGAAGAGTGGAGTCTTTAGGACGTCCTTTCATACATCTCTTCGCTATGTTGAGGATGAAGAGGCTTCATCTACTCTGCTCCCTTATTCTCGATCCGGGAGCGTAGCATTACACGCCATCCTATGGTATTGAACGGGATGGATGTTTAGTCTCTTTTCCTCTTTTTTCAAACTCTTAGGAAATGTAATAAGATGATTTAGCGCTATGGTATGGTCAATATGGTCTAGTCACATTGTGGTCACGCCCCCGTTGACAGATCATCTGGAGTGCACCAGCTATATAGGTCTCTACCTCGCTGGCAACTCTAGTAAAAGCAGAAGCAGACTTGGGTGACAGTATCACAAAGTCAGCTATGCTAACAGGTGGAACCAAGATGTAAATCATCTGCATGCATTTGTTTTCCCAAAATCCTTCTATTCTGTCCCTTCCCACCTCCAACGGTGGGATTCAGCTATATATATATATCTGACAGGTAAGTTTCATGAACAAATGATATTGTTATGATACAATAAAAGTTTTGTTCATACTTACCTGGCAGATATATAGCTTTAATCAAGTACCCACCCACCTCCCCTCAGGGGACAGTGGGGGAATAATAAAAATATGAATAGAAAATGGAATGTTCCTGATATCCGCCTCCCAGCGGCGGGAATGGGTACTAACCACCTGGCCGACCACTGCTGTGCCGGAAGTTTTTGAAATTCTGTCGGACTCAGAAAATACAGCTATATATATATCTGCCAGGTAAGTATGAACAAACTTTATTGTCATAACAATAAATCATATTTTATTTATTATTTTTTTTTATTATTTTAGAAAAGAATTGATCTCTATAAAATGATCACCTACGCATTGAGGAATGAGCATAGATTGTAATTTACTTTCTCCTGGGATGTAGACATTCATCTGTGTTTACAGAAAATGTTCCATAGATCTTATATGTATTGAATGTTTCTTAGATAAGGGATCAGTGGTTACAAATCAAACAGCCAGTTTACATGCATAGGGTTGACAAAGATATATAGGGCCTAGATAATATGGTTTTTATTTTTTTCAGGAGTATTTTATATTTTTTCAGGAGCACAGGAAAATACTAGCCATAAGATATAGCCTCCATATTTAATGGGTTCTTTTGTTGCCTTCCCCTGTGTTTTTTACCATTTGTTGTGTGTTTCTTGGCTCTGCTGTTTGTACTGATGTCCTGATGGCCATTGATATAGTTTGGATTCCATGATCTTGAGTAATTGTGAGTCATCACTGCTCCTTTTGGGTTTGTAGCTATACAGTGGCCCCCTGTATTCACGGGGGAGGCGTACCAGACCCCCCCCCCCACGAATAGTTAGAACCTGCAATAGTTGGAACCCATATAAAAATGCTTAAAAACCTATTTTGTTAGTTAAAACTCAAGAAAAACCCACTAAACAAAAATTTTATACTTGGTTTTTTTAATAGTTTATCACAAAAAGTGCATTTGTTCATATACGAAACAAACCTTCGGTCTAAACTTTAGGATAAATACTTAGCGCCAGCTGGAAACCGGTAAAGTTTAAAATGATTGTGTACGCAAGGGACTATTGGCATCTGTGCTTGGTCACGAGACATGTAGAGCCACCCACATACCCCTCTTTAATTCGTGACCCCATTAGTTATTTTCTTACCGCCTTTAAGAGAGGACATGCTTTGTTTCCATCCTTTTATAGCCGGTTTAGTTTGCCCCCTGTTGTTTTGATTCTGTTTGGATTCCCAGGCACTGTTGTGAATATGAAGCCTTCTCATGCTTCGAGACTTCCTGGATATCACAAGAAGCAGATAAACGCCCTGGTATTTTCTTTGACGCTTTTGATGGCGGGGTACTTATCGTGTAGTAAGTCATAGGTGCAGAAACTCTTCAGGTACTGTCGGGATTTTCTTCGACTTTTATTATCTTCGTTAGGATTCGTGCCCGGATGTTATGGGCCGATGACAAGGCCTTGAGGAGGCGCACTCTAAAACTATCTGGGTGGGATTCAATAAAATTTGGTCAACAAAATACAGTTTTATTACAAAAAATAAACATTCAAACACATTAACAATACACTGAACATGAATGAAAGAGCATCACGGGCAGCTAAGCCAGTGTGCGTTAAGAACCAACACTGAAATTGACGTTACTAGCAAAATTCCACGGCACACGCAATTTCTTACTACTCTCACTAATTTAATTCAAGGAACCTGAAAGCTCTCATGGCTTTGTTACGTGGTAGCCCTTAGGGTCTTTGATATCATGTGCTGGAAAAGCACTAAGTCCACGACTGGACAAAAATACACAATAATACGAGACCCCTTTACTCTAAATCACAAATAAATGACATTCTTACACTTGCAGCTTTTGTTTGCTGCGTAAATCGAGTCCCTCATCGCAGGGATGACACATCTATACATGGATAAAGATAACTTACAGTTACGACAGAATTCGACCTGGCATGGCAATAGCTGGGAGCCGGAGAATCGAGAGACACACAAATATCACGGTACTTACAACGTTCAGGACTTGGGCAGGAATGAAGCGTCGCTTCGCCCTACTTCAAAGGAAACTTATGCTTTCCCGCGTAAACTACGGACTCCTTGTAATTCAGGCGGGAATCATTGCTTATTTAGACATTACGGAGATCAAATAATCTACTTTACTTATGAAGGGGAAAATTGACAGTTAAATTATCATCTGGGTTCAATGAATTGACTCAAAAGTTCTGGCTGAAGGCCGTAATCTGCAAATTCTTGAATGGCTACGGAGTCCTTGGCTCAAAATCTCTACATAGACAATTTAGCTCGTACTAGGGAATAGCAAATCATATTCATTAATGAAAATTCATAGTGTCTTCATTACTATAAGACGCGCTCCTTCCCCGCCAGGCATTTAAGAATTACGTCTTAACTCTGTCATGTATTGGACAGCTTTCTGCTCAATGAATCGCCCGCGAGATCCCTCAGTCTTGCCCCAATTTAACGCAACACTTGTGAAGTTAAATGGCGGGGATTTTGAATGATCAGTTCGAAATTCATGACAGGTACAGTTACTTTGTTGCCTGTACTTTGGATTTTCA
This sequence comes from Macrobrachium nipponense, assembly GCF_015104395.2. Taxonomy (NCBI): domain Eukaryota; kingdom Metazoa; phylum Arthropoda; class Malacostraca; order Decapoda; family Palaemonidae; genus Macrobrachium; species Macrobrachium nipponense. Next base: position 21,882,078 of record NC_087222.1, read on the forward strand.
CATATTCATATGGCTTGCCTGTAAATCCAAAGCTTGGATATATCAGAATGTGCTTTGGGAAGTAATTATGAGTAGTTGTGCTCCTTTCCTTGCGGGGAGAGGTGTGCATCGCCATCTTGTTTTCATTACAGATACGTGGGCAGAGATGATGGAGGTGTGCGATCAGCGTTGGGCCTATCAGGAGTAGCAACCCAAGAAGGACGTTGGTTTGCTATATAACGTCGCGCTGCCATCCAGGGTCCCATGCAATGGATGTTCCTTTTATCCTGATATGCAGTGAATGGCGGTCGAATGCGTCAACATCTGTAGAGAAGCAGATAGTGCAATACGGCAGCATTTTGAGTCAGGTTGCTATGCCTACAAGAATAACAACAACAGCCTTGCACTTCTTGTTGAGTGCTGGCTTCGCATTCGAGACGCTCAGTGACATCATAAAATGGCGCCCGCCATGACGTCACTTCACAACTGCGGCCTACACGGGAGAATGCTTCCATTTCGCTTCTTCGGGGTACAAGAGTACTTTACAACTACGCTTTTGGATTTGGTGATTTTTGAACGCACATTGTTTTTGAGATAAATTACAAGTGTTAGGAGATATAACAGTCACAAAGTGGAAAAGGCGCAAGTCCTTCCTGTCTCCTTCCGCTTAGGCGTCAACAAGCTTAGGTGACTGTCTGACTTTGACGCCAGTGCGTTCTCCTGCCAATCCTGAAAGAATAGGGACTTTGTGGCTGATCCTCGAGCCAAGAGAAGTTTCTTCTCCATCTTCGAGCCAGGACTGTTACATCCCTATTATATGAAAGCACAAGTAGTAGTTGTAATTATCGAACAAGTGACTGATGGAAGCTTAGTCTAGTGTGGCTGTGAAAAGTTGGAGAATGCTAGAATCATGGACTTCGTGACTGATCCTCGTGCCAAGAGGAGAAGAATAATTTCTTCTTCATCTTCGAGCCAGGACTGTCACATCCTTGTAAAAAGTGGAAATACCATACCAGGTTGGGTCTCTTGATCTTGGCTGCAAGAGTACCATCAACAGCCTCACACTTCCATCAAGCGTGATGACGTCATAGCCAAAACTGCTATCAAAATGGTGGTAGTCATGACATCACAGCCTACTGCTGCCAACCTCTCGTCTTCAGTGGCATCATTATATAACGCTTTCATTTCGGGAGCACACACTTATGGAGAAATATGAATTTTCTCGTAGAATAAGCGGCAATGCCGATATGTGCTCCAGTTAAATTTTGAATAAGAAAGCTTAAGCAGTAGTTTAGCTCAGTCAACTTTAGACGGTTGCCGTTTAGGTTGTCAACAGTCCAGTGATAGCCTAGGTTGTGATAACCATGTTGGCCGTAGAGCTATGACGGGCGTAGAACCATGACGCCTGTGAGAGCTATGAAGGGCTTTGGAAACAGGACGACCATGAGAGCTATAATAGACATGAGTACTATGAAGCCCGTGAGGAAATGACGGTCATAGGAATATGACGATTGTAAATAATATGATGGTTGCAGAGAATACACGGCCAGAAGGATCAGGACAGTCGTAGGAGGCAACTGTGTAAACTGATGGGCGTAGAAATTGCTCATAAGAACGCATTGTTGCCAATTTAGACGGTCGATAGGAGGCAACTGTGTAAACAGTGACGGGCGTAGGAATCGTTCGTAAGAGCGCAGTGTTGCCAGTTTAGACGAACTTGATACATACGCCGATTCCTTTACAAACTATTTCCATGAATTCTAGATATCATAGTAATCCAATAATGGTAAAATTGCTCTCATATTTGTATATAAATTGCATATAGATATGCTAGATTCATTTATTTCCATGGTTTTGTGTAAGTTTTATCCTAAGTTGGAAGGTAAACACAAACCAATTGGCAACTGCTGGATTAATCTTGAAAACGTGAACAGCATAGTTTTACAATGCATGTAATGCTGGACGGTCGTAGGGTCCCCGAAGTAGTTATTGAGATGTGTCACCCTCTCATTTACGTGCTAAGAGAAGTGAAGGTGCATCAGCCACATTCACCTGCTCTCTACCAATGGCACCCATCACAACAAGTCTATGTATTCCTCTTAGTAATCGAATACTATAGCCTGCATGGTGGGAATTAACAGACTTTAGGTTGACCCCAGAAAACTTCAAACCTTTACAGGTAAGAAGAATTCCTTTGTTGTATATACTTATTGGTATAATCTGGTTTGTTTCTATAAGAATATTGACCAAACGCTTCGACTCTTACACAAGTAGTTAAAGATAGGCCATGAAGAAAACTTCAAGTCGAAAGGAGGAGGTGGAACTTCTTTCTTTCTCCACTTAAAGTAGACAAGCCCTTATAAATAGTGCACTTGTAACCTAAGAGGCTATAGCCCAGCTAATTGAGTCATACCTTTTAGCCTAACAAGTGGTTAAATTTGTAGCTTATCCCAGCCAGTCCAAGTCTACTGCTACTATCTTAGTTAATCTGAGTAGCAGTTCTTAGCTTAGACTGTCCGAACTAACTGGTTTGGGCATACATGTGCCAGCTTAGCCTAGCTAATGGTTGCGGTCTTGGCTTTCGAACCTGCATTTACTATCTTAGCTTAGTCTGAGTGGTACAGTTCTTAGTTAACTTAGCCTAACTCATGGGTTAGATGGTTCTGGCATACATGTCATACATGTCATCTTAGCCTAACAATGGGTTGATGACTTAGCATGGCCTGGCTACGTGAATATGCCTTTACTATCTTAGCTTGGTCTGAGTAGTAAGGTTATAAGTATAGCCAAGCACAGACTAGTGCCTAGGCTACTCATTTGGAACACTTTTTCCATCTCAGCGTAGCAGGTGGTGGTTGTAGCCTAGCATGTATAGTCCGATCTTTCTTGGACGACTTTATCCTAACCTAAGTCTTTGGTTTCTAGATTAAGCTAGTCTATACTAGCCTAGACTAGTTAGAGTACTTCTCTGATGGACTTAGCCTAGCCTAAGTGATGGAGGAGTTAGCCTAGCCTAATTGGTGGAAGAGTTAACCTACCCTAACCTAACCAAGCCAGTGTGAACCTGGTCTTGCCAACTTGAAATAAGTTAATCAGTTCTTAATTGACAGTACCTACTTAGCGTAGTCCAAGTGGTTGTTGGTTAGATTATAACCTAGCATCTTCAAAAGGGTCTCTTCCAACCTGGCCTAGTTTCTATATTGAAGTCATGAACTTAACATAGAGGGTTTGAGCTTCAGTTGGCTAAAGCAAGTCATTAGAACCTCATCATATCTGGAAGAGGAAGGTGGAGAGTTTCCCATTCTTCAAAAGTGAGGTTGGGTGAAATGACATTGGGTACAATTCTGGGCTAGGTTGCTCGAGAATAGCACCATGGTGGTTTCTGGGAATATAGAAATTTCTTTGTAAGTTAACATATTGAACATATGTCCGTATATTGTAACAGATCACCGCATAGGGTTTTCGAGATTGGAAAGTAACATTCCTTATGAAGAATGAGCCATGTCCTGTTAACAGGTAAATTCCTTGGAAAGGAGGATAATTAGAACTTGTCTGAGTAGAATGTATTATCATAGGACATTCCTCCTAAAGAGAAACAGCCAAGACAAAGAAGTCCTAAGTGTGAAGTTCTTAGGTTTAAGGAGCTCACTGTGATATATAGATCAGTGATCAAGAGATTCTACTGATCATTGTGGATGGATGAGGATGATGACGAGTGATAGACTAATTATTAGAATTGATGTTGACAATGAACTTAATTTAGCAATACACAGAATGATGGCTGATATCAGTGATATTGGGAACTGGTATTTTAAGTTGATAACTACCAGAATGACATTGTAGTGCTTACAAACGAGTTACAGTACTGT
>NC_087222.1:21890925-21903838 GCF_015104395.2 Macrobrachium nipponense
GGCAGGTATATATATAGCTATATTCTCTGTTCCACCTGGCAGAAATTTTCAAAACTCGCGGCAAACGCTAGTAACCTATTAGTAGTTCAGGCAACCACCACCCCGTTACCGTGGCTCTAGCGCTAGGAACCGTTCCCCAATTGGCCAGATTTTCTCTGCCAGCGGAACCGGCAACATTGTTGGTGGTTCCTGCTAGGATTTTCATTCTCGTTGCTGACTTTTCATGGATTTTTGGTATTGTACTCAGAAATGTTAGCTTGGCATTCGCTTTGGATCTTTTCTTTCTTTAAAGATGTCGGATACTGGAAGTATGTTTAGAGTTTGTGTAAAAGAGGGGTGTAAGGTAAGGTTGCCAAAAGCTTCGGTCGACCCTCAAAACTATTTGTAAGAAGTGTAGAGAGAATGTGTGTACTTGGGAGAATAGGTTGTTTTGAATGTGAGAATTTATCAGAGAAGGAGTGGAAGATATTTATGAAATATGTTTGAAAGCTTGAGAAAGATCGTGTAAGGAGATCTGTTTCTCGTAGTGAGAGTCGAATTCTTCTAGCAAAAGGAGTGAATGGGTTTTTTTTTCCTCTCCAGCTCCTTCTAACATAGAATTGGTAGTTCCTTCTCCCCAGGTATCCTCCGCGCCCGCTGCTGTATCGGAGGAGGCGAACGATACACAGATTGTTAAGGTGTTCGCTGCCCTTGCGTCCATGGGCGACCAGATACAGCGACTTACGGATAAAGTTAGTGCTTTTGATGTCAGTGAAGTGTAGTGGAGGGGGCGTCTGATCGTCTCTCTCGTGCTCCTAGACCTAGACCTCTGTCAAGCTCCCAGACCCAAGGGAGAAGGCATGTCGACAGTCGAAAGGGAGGTCGAGAGAGGTTTTATCGCGGTCAGGCGTCCCTTCAAACAGTCCCTGTTGCAAGTTCTTCCAGGCTGTTGCAGTTCGCTGCAGAAAAGGCGTAACTGGGAAGTGTGCGTCCTCGGATGGTTCGACATCTGAGCGGGAACGTCGGTATGCAGTTGTGTCTCGCCCCTCAAGAGGACTTTCAGGACATCGACCGCTCTCGAGAGACATGCTCAAGATCGTGAGGCTTGGAGTAGTCCGGAGGTTTTGTCCTCCTCAGAAGACGGGGGGGACGCAGTTCCGATCAAGAGGAAGAGGATCTTTCGTTCTAAAGAAGGACTCAGTACGGCCTTCTCGTTCTTGGTGGATTTCGATGAGAGACTTCTCCTCCATCTTCTTGCTTGTCTTCCCCTCGTCTCTCTCCGTCGGTTTAGAGTACAAGATCGCTCTCCGTTACGTCGCAGTCCTTCTCGTAATCCTCCTCCTTCGTCCTCTGCCATTCAGGAAGATAGTACGAAGGGTTCTTAAGGGAAATGCAGTCTAAGGTGGCAGTTCTCGTTAAGTCTTGGGATGCTCCTTTGCAGGCATCTTCGAGGCGGAAGGACGATTTCCTTCCCGTTAAGTCTTCTAAGAAGACGGAAGACAAGGATGCGTTCGCCGAGGACGTAGGACGCACGGGCTCTACGAGGACGGGCGATCGCTTGGTTTTTCAGGACGCAGAACGCAGGAAGAAGAAGATGGTTTGGAAGAAGCAGGACGCAAACGTCAGGACTCGGGATCAATGTGGACACAAGACGCAGGCGGCAGGAAGCAGATGTGTCTACGATGGACGCAGGACGCAGGCGGCAGGACATCGATAGGCGGCAGGACGCCGATTCTTCGTTAGCCGCAGGACGCAGGCGGCAGGACGTTATTCCGTCAGCGAAGCGTCAACACGACAGTGATCTGCAAGACATTTCTTCAGCAGAAGAGGATTTGGATTTTGTTGAGGAGAAGAATACGGAACCGTCTTCGGATTACAAGATTCTGACTTCACGTCTGCTTTCGAGGGGTTTTGAAGGGGAATTCAACCAATGGCTCCTTTATCTCCCTTATCGCAGTTTTCCAAGACGAGACTCCAAAGAAGTCCTCTTTCCTTAGATGACTGCGATTTCGGCGAAGAAGGCCCTTCAACGTGTGAATGACTGGATGAAGGATAAGAAAGAAGCGGGAAAATACTCTTTCGCTTTTCCACCAGCTAAGTTAGCATCGAAGTCAGGAGTATGGTACGCTACTGGAGAAAGTCTAGGCCTGGGAGTACCTGCCTCCTCCCAGGGGGACTTCTCCAGTATAGTGGACAGCTCACGCAGACAGGCGTTGCAGTCTGCTAAGGTCTGGTGGACTTCGTCCGAGTTTGACCATCTTTTTAAAGGGATTTTTAGGACTTTCGAAGTCTTCAATTTCCTAGATTGGTCTTTGGGAGCACTGGCGAACTCCCTACAGAAGTGGCTAAGAGCATTATGTCCTGCATGGACAATGGCTCTGAGTAGATGGAAACGAATGAACTGGCTTCTTTGTTCACAGCCAAAAGGGAGTACTGAAACAAGAAGGGTCGCCTGATTGTGTTCTTTCGCTTCAAAAGGAGTTTCTAACTCTCAGAAATCGGAGTTGCTGTTCTCTCCCCTTTCGAAACAGCTGTTTCCTTCAGAGGTGATTATGGATATAGCTCTCTCCCTTTTCTCAGAAGGCCACTCAAGATCTTCTCTCGTCTTCAGTTAAGAAGTTCTTACATCCAAGTTGGTTAAGAAAACTCCAAAGGAACCTAGGCCTTCGCAACAGCCCTTTCGAGCAGAACGTTCGCTCGACCCGCCTTTAGGGGTAAGAGAAGTACCCGCTAAAAAGAGGAGCCAAGACCACCTCTAAACAATGAGATCTCAGTCCTCCAGACGACAGTGGAGCCAAGACTTCAAGGTTTTTTGGGAAGTTTGGCAGAAACATGAAGGCAGATCCCTGGGCTGTCAACGTAGCTCGGGAAGGGTACAAGATTCCTTTCTTGAAGAGACCTCCTCTCGCAACATCTCCCGAGAGCCCTCGGGGCAAATTACAACAATTTAGTGAAGAAAGCGGCTCTGTGGGAGCAAGTAGCTTCCATGCTAGAGAAAGGAGCCATAGAACCTGTTCTGGATCACGAATCTCCGGATTTACAACCGGTTGTTCCATGGTTGCAAAGTCCTCGGGAGGTTGGAGGCCAGTTCTGGATGTAAGTCAACTGAATCTTTTCGTAGAAAAGACCAAGTTCACTATGGAGACGAACGATTTCAGTGCTGGCAGCGGTACGTCCAGGGGACTGGATGGTGACCCTGGACTTACAAGACGCAATATTTTCATATTCCAATTCATCCAGGAAGCAGGGAAGTATTTAAGGTTTGTGATTCAGGACAGGGTCTTTCAGTTCAAGGCCCTGTGCTTCGGCCTTTGCACAGCCCCCAAGTGTTCACGAGGATGATGTCCAATGTGGCGAGATGGTTGCACTTAAGAGGGATCAGAGTGTCTTTTTACCTGGACGACTGGTTGATAAGATCCCAATCAAGAAGTCAATGTCTGGAGGACTTGAATCAAACATGAACTTAGCAAAAGACCTAGGTCTTGTGGTAAACATGGGAAAGTCTCAATTGAATCCCCAACAACAGATAGTTTATTTGGGGATTCAGATATCGTCAGTGACTTTTCGGGCTTTTCCGTCCCCCGAAAGGCAAAGCACCTAATGCATTCTGGAAGGTGCAGGACTTTCTAGAGAAAGACCCGATGCTCAGCAAGAGAGTGGATGAGTCTACTGGGCACACTCTCTTCGCTAGAGAGGTTCATTTCTTTAGGAAGACTACACATGAGACCTCTACAGTTTTTCCTGAAGGATTCATGGCCAAGAAAATTGCAACCGGATTCCTTCCAGTTTCTAATTCTGCGAAGTGAAGGAGGAATTAAAGTGGTGGCTAACTCCAGGCAGGTTAGCAAGAGGGATGTCGCTTCAGCAGAAGAGCCCAGACCTCATCTTGTATTCCGACTCGTCGGACGCGGGTGGGGAGCGACATTAGGCCCTCAAGAGGGGTGTCGGGACTTTGGAGCAGGAAGAAGAAACAAGTTCGCACATAAACAGGAAGGAACTGATGGCAATTTTCTTGGCCTTGAAGCACTTCAGAGAGTTGATTCGAGACAAGACAGTGCAGATCAACTCGGACACACCACGGCTCTGGCATACACCCGCAAACAAGGAGGGACTCATTCTTTTCCCTTTACAAGCTGGCAAAGGAAGTTCTGCTTTCGGGTCGGCAAGAGGAAAGCGTCGTGCTGCTCACCAGGTTTATACAGAGAGAAAAATGTGAGTGCGGACCTGTTGAGCAGAAGAGAACAACTTCTCCCGACGGAGTGGACTTTGCACATGGAGGTTTGCCAGAGCCTGTGGAAGTTGTGGGGCCGTCCGGTAGTAGATCTGTTTGCGACAGCCATAACAAAGATTACCAACCTATTGCTCTCCCGGTTCCAGATCAGGAAGCAGTGGCGGTCGACGCATTCCTGATGGATTGGACAAACTTAGATGTTTACGCTTTTTCCTCCATTCAAAGTACTGGGAAAGTATGAAGAAGTTCAGGGAGAGCCAAGGAACGAGGATGACCTTAATAGCTCCGTTTTTGGCCGGCCCCAAGTTGGTTCACAGAGGTACTGGAATGGACAATAGATACGCCAAGGACTCTTCCTCTAAGAGTAGATTTACTCAGACAACCCCACTTCGACAGGTTTCACAAGAATACCCTCGCTCTGGGTCTGACTGCGTTCAGACTATCGAAAGTCTTGTCAGAGCGAGGGGATATTCTGAGAGAGGTGGCCAGTTGCAGTGCTAGAGCCAGAAGAACCTCACAATTACAGTATATCAGTCGAAGTGGCAGAATTTCCGGAAGGAATGTAAGAACAGGAAAGTGTCTTCATCCAGTACCTCTGTGACCCAAATCGCAGACTTCCTTCTATACTTGAGGAAGGATTTGGTTTGTCAGTTTCGACAATCAAAGGCTATAAAAGTATGCTAACCTCAGTGTTTAGACACGAGATCTAGACATCTCTAATAACTTAGACCTTAGAGATCTGATTAGGTCATTTGGTACCAAGAAACAATCCCAATGCAGGCCACCTGCTTGGAACCTCGATGTTGTCTTAAAGTATTTAACCTCTAGCAAATTCGAGCCTTTAGAGAAATCCTCTCTGAGAGATGTTGCTAAGAAACTATCTTTTAGTCGCTTTGGCAACGGCTAAAAGAGCTAGTGAGCTTCAGGCCATATCGAAGAAGGTGGGATGGAGACATGGCAACGCAGTGTGTTCATTCCAGGAAGGTTTCTTGGCCAAGAATGAGAATCCGGCTAATCCTTGGCCAAGATCCTTTGAACTTTTGGGTCTTTCTGAGTTAGTGGGTCATGAGCAAGAAAGAGTTCTCTGCCCAGTGAGAGCATTGCGTTTTTATAATGGAAAGAACAAGAGAGATCAGAGGGAATTCTGATGCTCTTTGGGTGTTCAGTTAAAGACCCCAGTAGACCCATGACGAAGAACGCTCTAGCCTTCTTCATGAGAGAGTTGATTAGAGAAGCTCATATGTTGTGTCAAGAGCAGAGCTTTGGTATTTTGAAAGTGAAGGCTCATGAAGTCAGGGCAGTTGCGACTTCATTAGCTTTTTAAAAAGAATTTAGCCCTCAAAGAAATTATTGAATCCACATATTGGAGAACTAATTCAATATTTGCGTCTCATTATCTTAGGGATATTCAGACACCTTTGATAATTGTCAGACGCTAGGTCCATACGTGTCCTCTGGTACAGTATAGGGCAAAGGAGTTACTACCCCCCATAACCTTCCTTCTTTTTAAGCTAGTTGATTTTATTAGGTGATGGTGTTTGTGTTTTTTTGGTCGTCTGAGAAAAGTGTTCTGTACTTTTATCAGTATTGTTAGTATTATCTTGGTGTGGTGTGTGTGTAGTTCAGGTAAATGATCTATTATTAGCTTGAATGGCCGTGGCATAAGAGGGCTGTACTGTTCTGTCAACACATTGGTCACGTCCAGTTGTCAGTTCCAGTCTTAGCTCTTCAACATACAGGACACATCCTTGTTGAGAGCTCCTAAGGTTTAAGCAGGCTTAGAGGCAGGACCTATGAAGTCAGCTACCTTAGCAGGTAAGGAACCTCGAGTTTTTTAATAATATTTTAATAATATTTTATACTCTAATAATGTTGCTCTCTTTGACCCACCTCCAAATGTGTCAATCAGCTATACATATACCTGCCAGTAAGGTGTCATCAAAATGAAGTTTTTATGTTAAAACAAAGTTTAATGTATGCTTACCTGGCAGGTATATATAATTAATGCACCCTCCTCCCTCAGGAGACAGGGTTCAGAGAAAATCTGGCCCAATTGGGAACGGTTCCTAGCGCTAGCGCCACGGTAACGGGGTGGTGGTTGCCTGAACTACTAATAGGTTACTAGCGTTTGCCGCGAGTTTTGAAAATTTCTGCCAGGTGGAACAGAGAATATAGCTATATATATACCTGCCAGGTAAGTATACATTAAACTTTGTTTTAACATAAAAACTTCATTTTGTGCACTAGATATGTTAATGGCATGTCATCCCTTTTTTTATTGCCAACTTGACTACGTATATACTTAAAAAATCTTTTATCATAATTTTTCTTATACACATACCATGCGATCTATTCAAGACAGCCAAAGTGAACATCATGGAACTCAGCACATGGCATGCATGATTATTCTATTGTATAAGATCTATGTGCTTCATTGGGTTCGTTGGAAAGTGCTTTTCAAGAGCTTTTAACCGATAATGAATTTATTGAAATTTATATTAAAGAATCTGTAACAGTAGTATTTAAACACTGCAGTGCCATATTTTCTACACACTTAATTATATGCATTTAAAAGAGATTTTCAAGAGCTTTCCAATGAGCCTATATTCATTAAAATCGGTGGAAAAGTAAGGACGACAGAGTGAAAGGAGCGTCTGCAACAAGACTATGCTTTAATAGCTTAATTCAGCGTCTTCTCTACCTTTTCCTATGGCGCCGCGCAGTGACAATCAATGTTAATACATTTATATGCGCCTGTCCATTCCATGTATATAGTTCCATGTTACAGATATTTCCAAATACTGTGTCGTCATCCTGCTACTTCCTTACTAATCTGTTCCTTGCTAGACTAACAGTCGGGTACACTATCTTCTGTATCTGACTGATTCTCCTCCATCTCCATCTTTGTATCCCTTGACGATTTTACTTTTTTTAAAGCCTTAAAACACCATACCTCTCAACTATTTTATTTCCCCATTTGTTATCAGATCTTTCCAGCACACTACCTATGAATCTTTGTAAAAAGCCATATCTCTTCTGCATGAAGAAGCATAAGACATGCAGTGAAGTCCTGGGTGTCTGATAATTCATTCCTGGTCTTGCCAGAAAACTTGGTTCGCATATAACAATACAATACATTATACTACCCATTTTGTGCATAATAGATAATTGAGTTCACAAAGGAGAGATATACAACTAAATCATGGTTTTCAAGTTACGGAGAGAGGGAAAGTTGAGGGAAGGCAGTAAAAAATGGAATGCTTAAATCTTTCGAAGTGCTGTAAACTATAGTCACCCACTGAGAACACACTGACCTTGGCTCAGTTCAGTAACCAAGAGTTCTGTTTATACATATACATTAGTATATGAATAAACAGAGGGTGAAACATTCTTGTACCAGTTCCAAAATAGAGTAGCGGAATGGACTTTCTCATTGCGCTTCCAGATCGTTGGTAGGTGATGTAGTAGTCTTTTTCTTGAAAGGGTGTGGGCCGTGGGATCCCAGCTCTGTAAAGTCTTCTCTCCCACCGTTACCCCTACACTAAGGGGTTCGTTGCCTGATCCGCTTTTCCTTACAATACCAGGCATATTTTATTACTTGGCAAAGGGGTTTTTACGACCACATGCCCTTGCTGTCATCAACCACAGTTATTGACAGTGGGCCATGCCTTTGACTAAAAAGTCCACCTGCAGTGCAGGAGTTTCCAGTTACTGATGGTGGGACTAATCTTTTACAAAGAAAGTAAGACTGCAAGGCAGCAGCTGTCCTTGTAGTTGCCTTTTACGACACGCAGGACTACGTGGTAGTATTTTCTTACACCCCTGTAAAGTATACCCGACTTAATCATATGGTGCCACTTTGTCACATAATGCCAGCTTTAGTATATCCTTATGTGCCGTAAAGCAGAGGTGTCAGACACCTTTACCTTTTAGTGGTTAGTAATGTAAGTTTATCATACTTATGTATCACATGTCTAGCATGATAAAACTGAGCTCATATATTCAAGAATTGCAGTGGAAATTCTAAAAAAGAACATTTTGCTCTGGAGTAATGCTTATTTATATACCTTTGTTATCATTAGTATAACAAGTAAGTCATCAAGTAATGAGAATTAGTCCTGGAAAGATTATGTGCTTTACACCATTGTCTGAATCCTTTTCCTGCTTTGTATTATTATGTATGTGTGTTATGCTTACCATCCTCATTTCTAATAACTCAGTTTCGTCACAGTTGTTCTGGAAGGTATAATTTTTTATGTTGTCAACTTCTTAAATTCTGCTAGAAACCTGACAGACTGCCTGTTTATTGACTTTGTATATTTTTCAGTTCAAACCAATTTCTGAAATTGCAACCATTACTTGTAGCTTGGTGTTACAATTTTCATTGGATCCTTTGTTAAAAACTTCATATGTGCCTAATGCTTTCAGACTCAGTGACACACATTTCCTCCTGCGCAGATTTGATTTGTTTCTGTGTTTGCAAAATCCGTCACTCACTATTTACAAAGCTTCAGCAGTTTTATGCACAAGGAAATTTTCCTAGTGTTGCTTGTGTCCACTCTTCTGATGAATGATTTTTTTGTAAGTATGATATCCCGTAGGGGGTTAGTGCTGTCAGTGCACCTCATTCGTTGCAATGTAGGCCTTACTTAAGGTTCTTTTCGGCGTCCCTTCGGCCCCTAGCTGCAACTACTTACATTCATTTAACTGTACCTCCGTTCATATTCTCTTTCTACCATCTTGCTGTCCAACCTCTCCAACAGTTGTTTCATAGTGCAACTGCTTTGAGGTTTTACTCCTGTAACACCTTTCAAACCTTTTACTGTCAATTTCTGTTTCAGCGCTGAATGGCCTTAGTTGCCCCCAGTACTTGGCATAAAGCCAAAACTCTATATAAATCAAATAAAATCAAATATAGGTATGATACATTATAATTATATTACTAACCATTGAAAAGTAAAGAGAGCATCATTAGATATGGTCCTTCTTTCTCTTTATAATGATCATAAACTGCAGGGGTGATAAATCATATCATCTTGTGGGACACATTCACATTTGGTAGAAATAGGATTCATGGCTACTCTGTATTTTAATTGATTTTTATTATATTTATTTTTTTATTATTATACTATTATTATTATATTATTATTATAATATTATTACTGTATTTTAAGCCATGGTTGATGGAACATCAGATAAGAGGAACACTTCATTTAAGGATGTGGTTTTTTATTCTTTGTTTGCAAGCTAAGAAGAAAAAAAAATTTTGTTTCGTCATTTCAGATGCCGTTAACGTCGTCAGCTGCAGTGGAGTCATGAAGATACTATGTGCAACTAGAATATGAGTCGCAGATATAACTTTACATATAGTATTGAATTTTCTTTATATTAGGATTACTTTATATCCCAGAGGAATTCAAATTTGATAGGTGGGCTGACCCAACCAGGGTTGGTACCTATTCCTTTTTGCTTTAGATAAAGTGACAAACAATTGTGGTGAGTTGACCATCTTTAAAAGGCACAAGTTCAAAGCCTTACAGGATTAATTAATTAGCGTTCTGTCACTGTTTTGAAACCAAATCTCACTGGGTTGAAACTGGGCCAGGACAGGTGCACTTATCAATTATAATTCTCCTTCAGCATATGTCATTCCCAGAGTAAAATGAATCTAATATTAAATGATTATGGTTTAATATCTGTTAGTATAAGAAATTCATGCTTATATACTGCCAGTGTTTGACTCTGACTTGTGAATTAACCAACATACGGGTTCTCCGAGATATGAGCCGGCACACAAGTGATTCTTTGTTTTAAGAAAGTGAGCCCAGATTTGACTACGGGCCAGCAAGCCTGGGAGATGCCACCTCTCAATGCGTCCGCCATTGCCAGCACTGAGATGCCTAGCCGAGCAGTCTCGTTCAGTTCGTAGTGTTAAGACCAGTGCCAAGAAGAAGAAAAGGCCAATTACTTTGGACATGAAGCGTGAAGTCATAGAAAAACAAAAAAGACCGGTGTTTTTTGGGGGGTCCTGGAATGGATAGTAGTATTTCCATTTATTTTAATGGGGAATTTGATTTTATTTATGAGCAAATTGTATGTTATGGTACTCAGTAAAGCTGAATACATTTTTTATGTTATTTATGAAATTTTGTAAACAATTGAAATTTTTTTTAATGAACTTGTAGATTTTGTACATTCAACTTCCCTGTCAGATATATACTTAGCTTTAGAGCTCAGTCGTTCCCGACAGAAATTCAAATTTCGCGGCACACGACTACAGGTAGGGTCATGTGATCTACCGCCCTGCTGCTGGGTGGCAGGACTAGGAACCATTCCCGTTTTCTAATCAGATTTTTTCTGTTGCTGGTTCCGACAACATCGTTGTTGGTTCCTCCTGACCTGATATTCGTTTTTCATCACCATTGATCTTCTGGACTGTCTTTTTTGGTGACGTACTGGATCGTTGGTTTGGCATACGCTTTTGTGGACTGTTTATTGGATTTCGCTTTGGATTTTTCTAAGAATGTCTGACTCTAGTTATGTAATTAGAGTATGTGTGAATGAGGGTTGTAGCGTGAGACTACCGAAGGGTTCGGTAGATCCTCACACAGTATGCAAGCGGTGTAGGGAGTATGAATGTCTTCACTAATCGCCGTAGTGAAGGAATGTGAGAATATGAGTGAGTGATGATTGGAAGACTCTAACTTCCTACTTAAGGAAGTTAGAAAAGGATAGGGTTAGAAAAGCATCTTCTTGAAGCTTGAGTAGGTCTCGTTCTAACGAGCCAGTTAGTGAGTTGATAGCACCTATCCAAGAAGTAGTTGTTGCATCCTCCCCCACAGTATCAGCTCCTTCTCCCTTCACAGAACCTGCAGATTCGTCTATGGAATTAGCGGATTTGAAGGCTGCCCTCAAAAGGATGGAGCTCAAAATGCGAGCTTTGGAAGGTAAGTGCAGTGCAGTGGATAGTGATTTTAGTGTACCCAGTGCAGTGGAGGGGGTGTCTGATCGGCTCTGCAACGCTCCCAGGCATAGACCTCTTCCAAACTCCCAGGCCCAGAGGAGGAGGAATGTCGAAAGCCTTACGGAGGTTGTGGAGGATCCCCACCGATCAGGCGTCCCTTCGGCAGGATCTGTGTCGTCGCAGACTGCCAGGAATCGCCGTTGCAAAGGCATCCTGAGAGAGTGCTTCTCGTCATCCGATTCCGCTTCGCCCAAGCGCGGCTGGAGCTCGGCCGAGCAGTCGAGGCCTATGAAGAGGAGTTGGAAAGCGCCCACCATGGATTCTAGCCCTGAGCGCTTCCCAGAAGGTTCGCCTGTGGATAGGAAGAGAGCCAGAGAGCCCTGTTTTCGCCAGCTTTCGGCTGGGAGTCCCCTTTGTCCTCCAGACCTCCTTCCCCTTCTTCTGACAAGGAGCGGGAAGATTCTACGACGAAGATTCTCCGTAACATGTAGGAGCAAATCTTGTCCATGGTAGGAGTACTTACGAATGATCCTCCTCGCAGGAAGGACACTTCTCTTCCCGTTAAGAGATCCTCTCGTCCTCTGGACGTCTCAAGCTCCAAGCTCCTCTCCACAGCTCCTCGTTCTCAGAGGAGATCCTTCGATCCTCCCGCTTCTCGCTCGTCTCCTCGGAAGCTCGAGGCTCGGGAACGCTTAGCGACCGAGCCCTCGTCTCCTTCCGATCACAAAGCGCCACCCAGCCGCGAGGCGCCAGCTAGGTGCGAGTCGCCAGACAAGCGCCAGTCTCCAGTCAGGCGACAGTCGTCATCGAGACTTGGATCCCCAGCCAGGCGCCAGCCGCGCTCCAGGCGCGAGCCTCTTCCCAGCCGCTCGGTGCCAGCCAGCCGCGAGTCCCCGGTCAGGCACGAGTCTCCTTCCGGGCGAGAGCCGTCCTCCAAGCGCGAGGCGCCAGTCAGGCACGTATCACCTTCCAAGAGAGAGCCTTCTTCCAGGCGCAAGCCGACAGCCAGCCGAGAAACGACTTCCAAGCGCGAACCGCTTCCCAGGCGCGAGGCTTCTTCCAAGCGTGAGGCTTCGGTTAGTCACAAGTCTCCTTCCAAGCGAGAGAAGTTTGGCAGACGTGATACTCTCTCCTTACTCAATGTCCCGAACGGACACAAGACACCTCCCAGCTTAGAGGTATCTTCCAGGCGCCAGTTCGAAGATCTCCGCCTCTGGACCGCTCTTCTCCAGACAGAAGCCCCTCTCCTCGAGAGCAGAAGACTGTTGAACCAGACAACTCCTCTCAACGTAGGCGCTCTCCTTCAGGTGACCGCTCTTCCCTTATCAGAGCGGCGAGGCAAGAGCTTGAGGAGATTTTTGACGAAGAATCTCCGAGGGTAGCAGCGCTTTCGGACTACAAAACCTTAGCGGCTTTGTTAGTTCAGGAGTTCGGAGACTCCCTCAGTCCAGCCGCCCCTCCTTCTCCTCGTTCTTTGTTTACAAGTACAAAGGCGACTAAATCCTCCTCCTTCCTGAAAATGCGCCCCACCATCTCCATGAAGAAAGCCCTCCAGTCAGTAGGGGCTTGGTTCAGCTCTAAGGAGGAACCAGGAAAGACTGTCTTTGCCTGTCCTCCCTCCAAGCTTTCAGGAAGAAGGGGCATTTGGTATGAGACGGGGGCATCCTTGGGACTAGCTCTTCCTTCGCCTGCGGAAGCAGATTTCTCCACTCTAGTGCACTCGACAAGGAGACATGCCC
>NC_087222.1:21904338-21926838 GCF_015104395.2 Macrobrachium nipponense
ACTAGCCATGAATATATAGCCATATTTAATGGGTTCTTTTGTTCTTCCCTGTGTTTCACCCAGCTGGCTCTGCTACTGTTCCTCCTGTGTGTTTTTTTACCATTTGTTGTGTGTTTCTTGGCTCTGCTGTTTGTACTGATGTCCTGCCTGCCTTGTCCTGATGGCCATTGATATAGTTTGGATTCCATGATCTTGAGTAATTGTGAGTCATCACTGCTCCATTTGGGTTTGTAGTTATACAGTGGCCCCCTGTATTCACGGGGATGCGTACCAGAAAAACCACCCCCCCCCCCCCCACACCCCCCCCCCCCCCCCCACGAATAGTTAGAACTGCAAATAGTTGGAACCCCTAAAAAATGCTTAAAACCTATTTTGTTAGTTAAAACTCAAGAAAAAACCCACTAAAAATTTTTATACTTGGTTTTTTTAATAGTTTATCACAAAAAGTGCATTGTTCATATACGAAACAAACCTTCGGTCTAAACATTAGGATAAATACTTAGCGGCAGCTGGAAAACCGGTAAAGTTTAAAATAATTGTGTACGCAAGGGACTATTGGCATCTGTGCTTGGTCTTGAGACATGTGGAGCCACCCATACCCCTCTTTAACTTGTGACCCCATTAGTTATTTTCTTACTGCCTTTAAGAGAGGACGTGCTTTGTTTCCGTCCTTTTAAAGCCGTTTAGTTTGCCCCTGTTGTTTTGATTCTGTTTGGATTCCCAGGCACTATTGTGAATATGAAGCCTTCTCATGCTTCGAGACTTCCTGGATATCACAAGAAGCAGATAAACGCCCTCCCTGGGTAATTTTCTTTGATGCTTTTGACGGCGGGGTACTTATCATGTAGTAAGTCGTAAGTGCAGGAAACTCTGCAGGTACAGTTAATTCATTGCCTGTACTTTGGATTTTCACATATTCATATGGCTTGCCTGTAAATCCAAAGCTTGGATATATCAGGATGTGCTTTGGGAAGTAATTATGACTATAACTTTATTTTTTTACATCTGTCCATCCGCCTGTGGTGTTTTTGTATGGTAACACTGCGTCCTGGGCTTTAGATAGTTCCGCTATGTGTAAGTTTTAGTAAATAAAAGGCTATCTGGGTGTACATTTGCAACTGAAAAGTGTTTTAAGATTTACTGTATGCGAATTGCACCGTTAATATTCGAATAGGATATTGTTATTAATGTTGAATGTGAGCTGAATGTAACTATCTAAAGCCCGGACGCAGTGTTACCATACACAAACACCACAGGCGGATGGACGGATGGAAAAAAAACCGAGTATAGTTGTGCTCCTTTCCTTGCGGGGAGAGGTGTGCATCGCCATCTTGTTTTCGTTCCAGATACGTGGGCAGAGATGATGGAGGTGTGCGATCGGCGTTAGGTCTATCAGGAGTACTAACCCAAGAAGGACAGTTGGTTTGCTATATGACGTCGCGCTGCCATCCGGGTCCCACGCAATGGATGTTTCCTTCTATCCTGATATGCAGTGAATGGCGGGGTCGAATGCGTCAACATCTGTAGAGAAGCAGATAGTGCAATATGGCAGCCTTTTGAGTCAGGTTGCTATGCCTACAAGAATAACAACAACAGCCTTGCACTTCTTGTTGAGTGCTGGCTTCGCATTCGAGACGCTCAGTGACATCATAAAAATGGCACCTGCCATGACGTCACTTCACAACTGCGGCTACACGGAGACATGCTTCCATTTTCCCTTCTTCGGGGTACAAGAGTACTTTACAACTACGCTTTTGGATTTGTGATTTTTGAACGCACAATTGTTTTGAGATATTACAGTGTTAGGATAATAACAGTCACAAAGTGGAAAAGGCGCAAGTCTTTCCTGTCTCCTTCCGCATAGGCTTCAACAAGCTTAGGTGACTGTCTGACTTTGACGCCAGTGCGTTCTCCTGCCAATCCTGAAAAGAATAGGGATTTCTGGCTGGATCCTCGAGCCAAGAGAAGTTTCTTCTCCATCTTCGAGCCAGGACTGTTACATCCCTATTATATGAAAGCACAAGAAGTAGTTGTAATTATCGAACAAGTGACTGATGGAAGCTTAGTCTAGTGTGGCTGTGAAGTTGGAGGACAATGCTAGAATCATTGACTTCGTGACTGATCCTCTGCCAAGAGAGAAGAATAATTTCTTCTTCATCTTCGAGCCAGGACTGTCACATCCTTGTAAAAAGTGGAAATACCACACCAGGTTGGGTCTCTTGATCTTGGCTGCAAGAGTACCATCAACAGCCTCACACTTCCATCAAGCATGATGACGTCATAGCCAAAAACTGCTATCAAAATGGTGGTAGTCATGACATCACAGCCTACTGCTGCCAACCTCTCGTCTTCGGTGGCATCATTATATTACGCTTTCCATTTCGCGAGGCACACACTGGAACAAAATATGAAATTTTTCTCGTAGAATAAGCGGCAATGCGATTATTGTGGCTCCAGTTAAATTTTGAATGAGAAAGCTTAAGCAGTAGTTCAGCTCAGTCAACTTTAGACGGTTGCCGTTTAGGTTGTCAACAGTCCATGATAGCCTAGGTTGTGATAACCATGTTGGCCGTAGAGCTATGACGGGCGTAGAACCATGACGCCTGTAGCTATGAAGGGCTTTGGAAACAGGACGACCATGAGAGCTATAATAGACATGAGTACTATGAAGCCCGTGAGGAATGACGGTCATAGGAATATGACGATTGTAAATAATATGATGGTTGTAGAGAATACACGGCCAGAAGGATCAGGACAGTCGCAGGAGGCAACTGTGTAAACTGATGGGCGTAGGAATTGCTCATAAGAACGCAGTGTTGCCAATTTAGACGGTCGTAGGAGGCAACTGTGTAAACAGTGACGGGCGTAGGAATCGTTTGTAAGAGCGCATGTTGCCAATTTAGACAAACTTGATACATACGCCGATTCCTTTACAAACTATTTCCATGAATTCTATCATAGTAATCCAATAATGGTAAAATTGCTCTCATATTTGTATATAAATTGCATATAGATACGCTAAATTCATTTTATTTCCATGGTTTTGTGTAAGTTTTATCCTAAGTTGGAAGGTAAACACAACCAATTGGCAACTGCTGGATTAATCTTGAGAACGTGAACAGCGTAGTTTTACAATGCACGCAATGCTGGACGGTTGTAGGGTCCCACGAAGTAGTTATTGAGATGTGTCACCCTCTCATTTACGTGCTAAGAAGAAGTGAAGGTGCATCAGCCACATTCACCTGCTCTCTACCAATGGCACCCATCACAACAAGTCTATGTATTCCTCTTAGTAATCGAATACTATAGCCTGCATGGTGGGAATTAACAGACTTTGGGTTGGCCCCGAGAAAACTTCAAACCTTTACAGGTAAGAAGAATTCCCTTGTTTTATATACTTATTGGTATATCTGTTTGTTCCTATAAGAATATTGACCAAACGCTTCGACTCTTACACAAGTAGTTAAAGATAGGCTATGAAGAAACTTCAAGTCGAAAGGAGGAGGTGGAACTTCTTTCTTTCTCCACTTAAAGTAGACAAGCCTAAGTAGTGCACTTGTAACCTAAGAGGCTATAGCCCAGCTAATTGAGTCATACCTTTTAGCCTAACAAGTGGTTAAATTCGTAGCCTATCCCAGCCAGTCCGAGTCTACCGCTAGTATCTTAGTAATCTGAGTAGCAGTTCTTAGCTTAGACTGTCCGAACTAACTGGTTTGGGCATACATGTGCCAGCTTAGCCTAGCTATGGTTGCGGTCTTGGCTTTCGAACCTGCATTTACTATCTTAGCTTAGTCTGAGTGGTACAGTTCTTAGTTAACTTAGCCTAACTCATGGGTTAGATGATTTGTTATACATGTCATACATGTCATCTTAGCCTAACAATGGTTGATGACTTAGCATGGCCTGGCTACGTGAATATGCCTTTACTATCTTAGCTTGGTCTGAGTAGTAAGGTTACAAGTATAGCCAAGCATAGACTAGTGCCTAGGCTACCCCATTTGAAAACTTTTACCACCTCAGCGTAGCAGGTGGTTGATTGTAGCGTAGCATGTATAGTCCGAAACTTTCTTGGACGACTTTACCCTAACCTAAGTCATTTGGTTTCTAGATTAAGCTAGTCTATACTAGCCTAGACTAGTTAGAGTACTTCTCTGATGGACTTAGCCTAAGTGAGGAGGAGTTAGCCTAGCCTAATTGGTGGAAGAGTTAACCTACCCTAACCTAACCAAGCCAGTGTGAACCTGGTCTTGCCAACTTGAAATAAGTTAATCAGTTCTTAATTGACGTACCTACTTAGCGTAGTCCCAAGTGGTGTTGGTTAAATTATAACCTAGCATCTTCAAAAGGGTCTCTTCCAACCTGGCCTAGTTTCTATATTGAAGTCATGAACCTAACATAGAGGGTTTGAGCTTCAGTTGGCTAAAGCAAAGTCATTAGAACCTCATCATATCTGGAAGGGGAAGGTGTGGAGAGTTTCCCAGTCTTCAAAAGTGAGGTTGGGTGAAATGACATTGGGTACAATTCTGGGCTAGGTGGTTTCTGGCAATATATGATTTCCTTTGGAAGGTAACATATGAACATATGTCCGTATATTGTAACATCACCGCATAGGGTTTTCGTGATTGAAAAGTAGCATTCCTTATGAAGAATGAGCCCTGTCCTGTTAACAGGTAAATTCCTTGGGACAGGAGGATTAATAGGACGGTGCTGAGTAGAATATATTATCATAGGGCATTCCCTTGGGTGTTCCTATGATATTGTCCGTATAATTGAAAAAGTTAAGTTTATCTTAGTTTTTACTAGAACACTGAGCTGATTACCAGCTCTCCTGGGGCTGGCCTGGAGGATTGGATATTTTTTACGTGGCTAGGAACCAATTGGTCACCTAGCACAGGACCTACAGCTTATTGTGGGATCCGAACTGCGCTATATTGAGAAATTAATTTCTATCACCAGAAATAAATTCCTCTGATTCCACGTGGGCCGAGCCGAGAATTGGACCTCGGACCACCGGATTGGAAGTTGAGCGAGAAAACCACTCGTCCAGAGAGGAACTCTTGTATTGAAGAACCACATAAGAGCTCTCTCAGGGGCTCGCCCTTCGAGCAGTCGAGGATTCCATTTGGGATACTGGGAGCACGGGAGCCACGTGGAAAGGTTACGCAAAACTCTCCATTCTACCTGTTCCTCCATGTCCTGAGCGGAAGAATGGGATTCTAGTACTTGAGGAGGACCCAAAATGAGTGACTGATAAAGCTTATCTTAGTACAATCATCGCTACCAGGTTCGTGTGGGGAACAGGTACCACCAATAGGTAGAATTAATATCTCAGGTCTGGAGTTTGCCCAGTATCCCTTTTCAAACTAACAATTTTAAGATTTTGGGTGTAGAGCATCAGATCAGATGTAACACCACTCCAAAGTTCTTCGGCTCACATATACAGAAGGACCCTTTAGCCATGACTGCCTGTAGAGAGGAGGTTTCTGTCCATTAAAGGCATTCTGTCAGTAGACAATGATCTTGTGGAGGTGGTTGTCAGAACAGAGGGAAGTCTCTCTGTAATTACCTGTATGGACTGGTGATTGGGTATGTGAATATCACTTCACACTGAGTAATCTTCAGATGACTCAGGAGCATTGAGCTGGCTGGGGCACATAAGAAACTCCAATCTGATAAGTGAAAACATACTCTGTATCAGAGTAGACTCGCTGGATTACCACCTGGCCCATACATCAGTCACTTTACAGGAAACTGACCGTGGATTGTTGTCTTCCTCTGACCTTGGTAGAGTGGGAGTACTCAATTACCAGGTTTTTGACGTAGATTCAAAAGTAGTTGGGAACAACAGTTTCCAATTTGCCCCAGAATCTGGGATAATGAGTCAATGCAGCACAGGTCATGATGACAGATACCCTTTTTAGTCATGCTCAGTACGGCGTGACTTTGCGTAAGAGACTTTCAGGAGGGCCAACTTTGACTTGTCAAAGTACTCTGTAGTTATCGAACGAACTACATCACCTAGAACATAAATGTGGTAGACGTAAATGAATACAAGCCTACTCCTTGTCAAGTTGTACCAATTGGGTCATACAGAAGGGAAGGTCATCAGAGGAATACGTGCCTTTCTGGCAATTAAGAACATATCTGTTAAAATGATCGTGACAGTTGGTTTGTGACTTGTTATGACCCTTCACAAAGGTCTAAACTAAACATCAATTCAGAAAACTGAACCACTCATTATCTTTCAACAGTGTTCTCTAAGTTAGAGTCACAGGAGAGTGAAATAACCTACAGTGTGCGCATATTAATAGTGAGGGATACAAATACCATAAATAAAATCATAAAGTTTATTGCAAAATTTGCTAAAGAAAGAAATGATTAACAGAACCTCTAAAAATACAATAATAAATGAATGTCAATCACACAGTGAAAACAAAATTAAAGCAAATCTCCTACACCATTAAAGATAGCACATAAACCATACATACCAAAATAAAGGGGGTTCTGAAGAAACAAGAAATGTCGGCCAGATAGAAGCCTAACGATTTACAAATCTAAAGGAAATCCCTTCCTCTAACACACGGTGGCCACCAAAAGGACTAAACCTCCACAGAAATCCTAGAGTGAACAGGAACTGCTGAACTATGGGGCATGGCATCAGCAGGTAAACGTGACAGAACTATTCATCCCAGCACGTCAACGTCCGTAGACAAAGGCTACTAGACAGGGACAGCCTTACGAGGTCCAAAGTCAGGCCTGACTATAACACAACGGCCTCACGTCCCACAGCATCAATAAAAATGTGATGACTTATACCTGCACTCGGTGGGGTCCCCCAGGCAAATACTGGCCCAAGGCTACAGCAAGAGGAGAAGTCGCAGTGATGAGGACGACTCCAGCTCCAAATAACGAAAATTCTTCCAGAATTACGGAGGTTAGTTGTACTTGCAGTAGTCCAAAGAAGTCGTATATCACGAAAGGAAGCCAGAAACACACGCCTTACCAAGCACAGGGACTTCCAAAGTCACCTCGGAATGATCCAAGGAGACCAAAAACAGACTCTGAGAATAAACAAGCCAAGGATCAAAACAGGAAGGGAAATTCAAAATAACGTGGAGGAAGAAAACTTAAATCCCTGAAGGGGATACTAAAGTAAATGAAAAAATAGGGTAAACTAAAGCTAATTACAAACAGAAAAGCATAAAGTTCTAACAGACTGTATCGAATTTTTTCATGTTCTACATAAGGAATGTTGCCCATTGTTCATTGGACGTGTGATAGAAAGGTTCTGTTAGGACCTTGTACTTCTTTGACATGTTGCTTGACGAAGACTTTTCGTTGAGGCAGGTCGAGTCAGGAAAGAAATGTAACAAAAACGAGTCTAATGTCGGGGTGAAGGCGAAAACCTATGACGTTTAGAAAGATGAGCTAAAATTGAGCAATGTTAAGAAGGTGTCTGTCTGTTCATGGAAATTTGAGAGTTGGTTCATTTTTATGACACACCACTTTTAATTTCCTGTATATGACGAAGATTGCCCAGAGGTCATTGGACACAATTTCCTCTGCTCAACATATTGTGTAACTCATCCAGCACCCCTGGCAGGTCAATTGATATCTTGTCTAAGATGATGGTATGAATGTGAAATGGAGGAGATAACTGGCCTCTTTCCTTTTCAAATTTCTTTCTCCTTCTTTACTTCGGGTAGCAAGAAGAGAGTACCATCATAAGCTGGAACGGACAAGATACAGGTGAGTGAAGCAGCCATACTGTTAAGGATATTATCAGTGTAAGATACCTATCAGTAGCAGGACATTCCTCTCTTTAGCAAGGGGGAGAGGAATGACAACAAACCTACGTAAGTGGATCAATTGGTTTGTTAGAAGAGCAGATGTGCTTATCTTCCTCGGACGCAATGAACTATGACATTGTGTAGAAACCCAGAAGTCTGACTCCATGATATTCATATAGTATATCTTAGTTTGTTCATGAAACTTACCTGTCAGATATATATATAGCTGTATTTTCTGAAGTCCGACAGAATTTTAAAAACTTCCGACACACGCAGTGGTCTGGCCAGGTTGGTTAGTACCCATTCCCGCCGCTGGGAGGCGGGTATCATGGAACCATTCCCATTTTCTATTCATAATTTTTCTGTCGCCGGTGCTGGAAACACCTGTTTCCAGTACCTCCGTCTTAGATTTTGGAAACTTCATTGCCGCTAAGTATCCTAATTGTCTTTTAATTTATTTACTTGGATTTGTGGCTAGACATACGCTATCTTAAATTGATTTGAATTTGATTCATTTTTGCATAAGATATCTGAATCTAGTTAGGCTAGTTTCAGAGGGTGTTGTCTGCAAAGATAGGGTGTGGCTACCGAAAGCTTCGGTAGATCCGCACTTGGTATGCACGAGGGGTATGAGTCTTGCTTTGTTTGAGATTTGTCATGTAAGGAGTGTGAGACTCTGTTTTTCTAATTCCGTAAGGAAGACGTATGATTCGTATGTACGCAATTAATCAGTAAACATGTCTAATTCCGTAAGGAAAACGTATGATTCGTATGTACGCAATTAATCAGTAAACAAAAGTCAGGGTAGTGAACCTGCTAACCTTCCTGTAGACTTTTTTTTTTGCCTAACCCTGTAGTATGGCCTACGGGTTATGAATATGTCTGCGAGAGGTGATCGCCTCCTTCATTGTTGTGAAGAGTGCTACTTCTTTGCTTATTGTTTCTCATAACCCTGTAATGTTGCCTTCGGGCCCTAAACAGTGTCTGTAGAGGTTATTGCCCTTTCTCTAATACTCTTTTCGATTCGTATCTTAGAATCGAAAGTGCTTGCTTTAGAGAGCAATAGCGAAGTGGCCTAATGCAGTGACAGTGCCCCTTGTGTAGTGGGGAGGGGAGGGGGCGTCAGATCGGCCTTATTTCGCCTCTAGGCCGGGACCTCTGCTTGACTCCCAGGACCCGGGGAGAGAGCATGTCGAAAGCCGAAGGAAGAGGTTACGAGGAACCCCCACCGATCTGGCGTGCCTTCGGCAGTTTCTGATGAAAATCCCCAGACTGCCTAAGTGCGTGCACGTGCACGAATCCTGAAGGATTGCTTCTCGTCCTCCGAGCGTCCTCCCCACCCCGCGCAGGGGTTGGAGCTTTCGGAAGGACTCGCGCCTCTAAATAGAAGCTTTATAGAAGAGGACGCTTCACGTCCTCTCTCTCTCTCGTTATGCGTTCCAGTGAGAATGTAAGAAGGCGGAAGCGTCGCCATGATCACGTGGTACGTTCTTTTCCACGAGAAATATGAAATAGAAGTCTTAGTAGCAGACGCTTTTGAGAGCGGACGTCCGAGCTTTGTCTCTGTGAGAATAAGAAGGCGTTCCCTCGCCAGTCGCCCCTCGTATTCTCACACGATTCAACCCTTCTCCTGAGACTGTTTCGTGCAGTCGGATTTCTCTCCGAGATGTATCTCGCTTGTTTTGACGGCCTGTCAGAGCGTGACGCTTTTCTGCACGCTTCTTTTGACGCTCGGCTTCGGCTTGGAACAGGGACGTTTCGTTCGGACCAGTGGACGCCGAGCGCACGCCAGTGGATAACCGAGCGCACTCCGCGCGCGGACCAGGTGGACGCCGAGCGTGCTCGCTGCTCGCCAGTGGACACCGAGCGCGCGCGCCAGCGCACGCCAGGTGTGTCGCCTGGCTGAACGTTTCTATTGAACTCTTCAAGCTCTTGTTTACGATTTGGGCCTCAAGAATTTTTACCTCTACCTTCGGTGATACCTTCTACCTCACCTGCAAAGAATGTGAAGTAGGCAGTGCTTCGGAGGAAGCTTAAAGTGAACAGACAACTTCTTCTTCGAAACCCAGCAAGACATCGGGTTTCGTGAATTCAAGAGGTCTCTGTCAATTAATATTGCTTTTCGCATAGGTGGATGGAGTTAAGGAAAGCTCTAGGGAAGATCTCGTTTTCTCTACCGCAGTCAAGACTTTGCGATAAGGCAGTTACGGGTTAGGTAAAGGCTCGATGTCCTGCACGTCAGGACTCTCGGCAACGTTCAGTAGGATTCTTGCAAAGGCACTCACCAAAAGGACGCTCTTCAGGAAAGCGCAAGATAGGACTTCCTTTGCCATACTGCCAATAAATTTTAAGCTTTAGCAGGCTTTAGTTGTGATACGGGAGAGGAAGCTGGTTGGAGAACTTCTTCCTCTTCCCAGGATAATTTTGCAAGCTTTTTAGCCCATCTGAAAGGGTTTTTCAGATAATAGGTTTTGTTAGTTTCTAGTCGGGACTACGCTGCCGAATTGAACATCGTCGTTCTACCTGTCGTAAGCCCAGTCTCTTAACAGGATTCTTGCCCCTTCCTCGTTTGAGATGGGAATCGGAAAAAAACTAAAATGCTCGACTTCCTGGATTACGTTTTGTCAATTCAGTGACTTTCCCCCATTGACAATATACTATCGTTTTGTCAAGTAAGTGGGTATCCCCTCATTGACAAAATATCTCTTTGTCCCGTAAATGGGTTAGTTCTCATTGACAAACATCTCATTAACTTGATATTGCGTAAGCAAATAAGCTCTTATTGACAAGATTCGGAAGAGCTCTCATTCGTCATTCGCAGACTCGTACAAGAAATAGACTTGTAGACTACGTCAATGAACGCTTATGTCCAATAACATAAGAAGCTTGAGCTGACTGCTTCGATTCTCTTAAGTTTTGTTCATGAAACTTGCCTGTTCAGATATGTATGTAGCTGTATTTCCGAATTCAGCTATATATATGTCTGCCAGGTAAGTATGAACAAACTTTATTTGATATAATTTCATATTTTGCCTTGCGTTATTTTATTTCTGGTTGGTTCAAGTCATATACGCTTGCTGTAGTTACCTCTTCGGATGGCAACCGAGAGGTCTATTGTCTATTTTAAGGACATTTAATCGTTACTCCCTGCAGCCTTCCAGGAGTTTCCGATTTATCTTTTACCGTTGTATGGTAGTGTTCTGACGACACAAACGCATCTATATATTTATCGTTTTCTGTTTCGCTTAAATATACCAGCTTGAGAGTCTTTCTGCTCAAAAAAATAACGACCTATTTCTTCGTAGAATAGGGTAGCTGGCAACCCAGACATAAAGTTAGAGAACGACATTCGTAAGCTGCTGGCTGCTGCTGTCACGCTGTGTCTGTCCTCCAGTCCAACCGAGCCACCAGTAACAGATCGTGCGCTGTTATGCGCTGTAGGTTACGTCTCTCTCTCTTGCGGGATTGAATGACTAACCGTATCTCTGTGCTGGCGGTTACGTCTCTCCTGCGGGATTGACTGACTAACTGTATCTCTGTCCTACAATCACGGACTTTAGCCTAAGATTGAAGGGATTTCTTACGTGAATGAATAACGTTGCATTCGTTTTGCCTTACTATGTTCAACAGAGTTATCTCTTAATCCTTTCGGTGCTCGTTACCGCACGGTATAGAACTACGAGTCTACCGCAACATTGCACTTTTTATGCTCTCCTGCTTAGGCAAAGCGCAGCCTTATAGGGAAGTAAGCATACTCGGGGAGGGAATGGATGAGCTTGCTGGGGACAATTTCCTTCCTGAAGAAGTTTGTTTCCCCGAATAGACTGCAATTAAGATCACAGTTTTTTTCTTACCGGGAAACTGAAATATTATTAAGATCTAGGAATGATTCTGAACATCTCTCAGTGCGTCTATCACCTGAGGAGATAGAAAGAAGGTGCCGGACATCTGGATAGGTTTCAAAGTCCTGGATCTTAATCTGAAAGAAGTAAAGCGATTCGGTAGTGTCCCTCCAGTCCTCGAAACGAGTTTTGGGTTGGGAACCAGTGGTCCAGATCAACTCTGATATTCCACAGCTCTCTCATATCTTAAGAAGTATCTTCTCTCGGTATCCCTGTTCGAGTTTACGAGAAAGAGCCTATTATAAAACAAACAGGCGTAGAATGTAACGATCCTCTAGAGGTCGTTACAGGATTGCAAAGTCCGTAACGAAATCGGTCCCTCGAATAGACCTGGCAGCAACTATTGACTTCCGAGTGGAATCTTTCTTTAGGAGTAAGTTTGAGAGTTGTGGAGACTTTAGGGACGCCCTTTCATTCTTCTCTTCGATATGTTGAGGACGAAGAGGCTTCTTCTTCTCTGCTCCCTTATTCTCGATCCGGGATCGGTACCATTGAAATGCATCCTATGATATTGAACGGGGATGGATGTTTAGTCTCTTTTCCCCTTTTTCAATCGTTTTTAGGAAATGTAATAAGAGGATTTATGACGTCACAGGGAGCGACAATGACGCTGATCGCCCCATGTTGGCCTTCAGGATCCTGGATTCACAGAGGTCACATACTTCCTAGTTCACTTTCCAAGGACCTTTTCCTTTTCCGAGAGAGTCGGTCTACTCTAACTCGAAAGGTACCTATAACCTCTCCGCTCTGAGTTGACTACGTTCAGGCTATCGAGATGTTGACAGGAATAAGATTACCGTCTTCCATTTCCGTCTGAAGAATGGGATAAGCTGGCAGTCACAACTATTAAAGAATACGCAAATATGTTGTTGACGGCCTTTGGGCTCAAGAGATTTGCGTCTGTCAAACAACAAAGCCCTTCACGATCTTTGAGTTCTGTGGAATCTCGAATCTCGCTCACCATCTACTTTTTGTCTCACCTGTTTTCTCGGAGTCAGACACTCGTGCGAGATCGAGGCGACATATAGTAGCCCTGAGTTTCTTGTTGACGAAGTCGGTTGCGTTTATACACCCCCGATGATCGTGTAACATGAGACCAGGTTGGACTGTCAGGCATTCTCCTTCGGGACTGAATCGCCTTTTTGCTCCTCGCTCCTTTCTCCTGGCACCAGCAGCTCGATCAGGAGTTTGATTCGCTGACAACGTTGGGTTGTGTTGATACACCCCCAAGGTTTGCTTAGATTGAATCGCCCAGGCAGTCCAGACACTCATCCTTCAGCGAAGAATAGTGCCTTAGGGTCTTCAGGGTACAGCGTTGCTGTCCTTGAATTCGTCTGGAACTGGTCAACTGGTCGGTCACCTGACTTTAGTTACAGACGGACTGACTGTGCATGTCCAGATCGAAGCTTTCAATATGGAACTTAGACGTAGTCTGAAGTTCTTGATGTCAAAGCATTCGAACCTCTCCTACCTGTTAACTTCTTGCATGTGATCAGGAAGGCCTTCTTCTAACCACCCTAGATACGACAAAGAGGGTTAGTGAGATTTTAAGCCATCGTCACAAGTTTTGGCTTTGGAGAACACAAGGCGGTGTGCTCTCTAAGCCTTCCGTTGTGGCCTAAGAATGGAAACCTGTTTTGTCCTTGGGCCAGGAGCTTGGAAGCAAGGATGGCACAAGTTAGTGGGCAGGAGCCAGAGAGAGTCCTGTGCCCTGTCGGGTCTCTCAAGTTTTATCTACATAAAACTCAAGAAAGTCGAAGTCATTCGGGCAATCTGCAGTGTTTTCCGAAAAAGACCAGACTTGCCCATATCGAAGAACACCCTGGCTTTAGTGTTAAGAGTTCTTTCAAAATGCTCCTTCATTGTGTTTGCACAAAGATTTGAATCTTTTTTATACTGAATGCTCACGAGGTGAGGGCGCGGCCTCGGAAGCATTTCAACAGAGCATGGCACTCAGCAACATCCTGAGTACCATGTTTTAGCGAAGCAAACTCTGTGTTCACTTCACACTCCTGCGATGTGAAAAATGGCATATGAGATCTGCTGCTCGCTAGGGCCATACGGTCCTGCAGACACAATCTTGGGGGCAAGAAGTACCACTCATCCTATCCTGTAGAAAATGGTTAGGAAGAGCTCTTAATTTAGTTGTTGAGTCGCCGACAACGGCGACTTCTTAACTCTTAAGCCTTAGTTAACACACCTTAACTTTGGCTAGGTTGGTCAGGTGGTGATATATATATTTATATATTATATTTATTTTACTTCTAGCCCTCATGGTATGGTCCCAATATGGTCTAGTCACATTGTGGTCACGCCCCCCCCGTTGACAGAATCATCTGGAGTGCACCAGCTTTATAGGTCTCTACCTCGCTGGCAACTCTAGTAAAGCAGAAGCAGACTTGGGTGACAGTAATCACGAAGTCAGCTATGCTAACAGGTGGAACCAAGATGTAAATCATCTGCATGCATTTGTTTCCCAAAATCCTTCTATTCTGTCCCTTCCCACCTCCAAAGGTGGGATTCAGCTATATATATATCTGACAGGTAAGTTTCATGAACAAAATGATATTGTTATGATACAATAAAGTTTGTTCATACTTACCTGGCAGATATATATAATCAAGTACCCACCCACCTCCCCTCAGGGGACAGTGGAAATAAAAATTATGAATAGAAAATGGGAATGGTTCCTGATACCCGCCTCCCAGCGGCGGGAATGGGTACTAACCACCTGGCCGACCACTGCGTGTGTCGGAAGTTTTTAAAATTCTGTCGGACTTCAGAAAATACAGCTATATATATATATCTGCCAGGTAAGTATGAACAAACTTTATTGTATCATAACAATATCATATTCTGAAATACTGGTCAGTTGTTTTGTAGAATACTGGTATTCAGAAAACTGATCAAGGTGGCAAACTCCCAATTGGTTAATAGTACTTACCTCCCACCTAAAGTAAGCCTATCCTAATGTTAAGACCAAAGGTTTGTTTCGTATATGAACAAATGACTCATTTTTAACCAATTTCTATTTTCCATAACTAACAAACCTGAGGTCTTAACATACAAAGGCCCACCTCTAACCACCCCGCTATCAACTAACCTGGGTTGGAAGAATAACTAATGGGGTCACAAGTTAAAGAGGGGTATGTGGGTGGCTCCGCATGTCTCGTGACCAAGCACAGATGCCAATAGCCCCTTGCTTACACAATTATTTTAAACTGTACTGGTTTCCAGCTAGCGCTAAGTATTTATCCTAATGTTAAAACCTCAGGTTTGTTAGTTATGAAAAATACAAATTGGTTAAAAAATTTGTTATTTTATGATGAAATTTATATAAAAAAAACATATTTGTGGATATTTCTCACAGAAAAATTCTTTGAATAGGCGAATTTTCTGCAGATAAATGGGGGTGGGGAAATGTTCTAGAGAGAAATCTGCGAACGTGCGAGTCCGTGAATCAGGAGAACACGAATACGAAGAGTCCACTGTACAGGCAGTCCCCGGGTTACGACGGGTTCGGCTTATGACGTTCCGAGGTTAAGGCGCTTTTCAATTATATTCATCAGAGATTATTTCCAGGGGTTACGATGCCTACAACGCTGATCTGGCAGATGAAATATGACACCAAAAATGCAAAATATTCAATATTTGAAGGTTTTTTTTTATGAAAATGCAATAAGAATGCAATTTACATAGTTTTCGATGCACCCAAAGCATTGAAAGTAAGGTTTGTTCATGAAACTTACCTGTCAGATATATATATAGATGTATTCTCTGAAGTCCGACAGAATTTAAAAACTCGCGGCACACGCAGTGGGCGGCCAGGTGGTAGTACCCATTCCCGCCGCTGGGAGGCGGATATCAGGAACCATTCCCATTTTCTATTCATATTTTTTCTGTCGCCGGTGCTGTAAACAACTGTTTGCAGTACCTCCGCCTTTGGATTTTGATAAAATTTTGGTCACTTAAGTATCTGGATTGTCTTTTGGTTTTGATTCTGGATTGGTGGCTAGGCACGCGCAATAGTGGACTGTTTTTTTTTATTTTGGATTGGCTTTTCTGTGAACGTGATGTCTGGATCAAGTTCAGTGAGTTTCAGAGTGTGTGTGAAGAGTGATTGTAAGGTGAGGCTACCGAAATCATCGGTAGATCCCCACACTGTATGTACGGGGTGTAGGGGTCATGTATGCTTAATAGATGATCTGTGCAAGGAATGTGAATGTTTGACCGATGGTGGATGGAAGATGTATGATTCCTATCTACGGAAATTGGAACGTGATAGGATCAGGAGGTCTTCCTCTAGGAGCGGTTCCAGTAAAGGTAAGGGAAGTAATATTCCACCTTCAATAACCCCAGTAGATTTTGTATCTCCTAACCCTGTGATGTTGCCTTCGGGCCCTGAAATTGTGTCTGGAGAAGGTAATGCCCTTTCTCTTATTTTGGATTCTTTGTGTACTCTGGAATCTAAAGTGCTAGCCTTAGAAACCGGCTCTGTGAAAGTTAGTGATTGTGCCCCTAGTGTTGTGGAGGGGGCGTCAGATCAGCCCCATAATGCCTCTAGGTCTAGACCTCTGTCGGACTCCTAGGACTCAGGGAGTGGGCATGTCGAAAGCCACAAGAGGGTTACGGGGGCTCCCCACCGATCTGGCGTCCCTTTGGCAGGACCTGTTGCAAGTTCCCAGGCTGCCAAGGAGCGTGCTCAGGCTCGCATCCTCAAGGACTGTTTTTCGTCCTCCGAGGCGCCCTCCCCGCGCAAGGGGTGGAGCGCTCGGAGAGACTTGCGTCCATTGAAAAGGACCTTTAGAAGTGTGGACGCTTCACGTCCTCTCTCGCCGGTTTCGTTGCAGTCTTCACCTGCATCGTATGACGCTTTTCCGGCACAGAAGAGATATAGGACGTCATCGGAGGATGACGCTGAGAAGCGCCACAGTCGTTCTTTGGAGAGGCAGGTAGCTGTACCCGTGAGAAGGAAGGAGGCGTCCCCTCGCCCCTCGTCTTCTCGCAGGATCAGCCCTTCGCCTGCTTTAGATTCTTCGCCCACGAAGAACATTCTCGTGTCCCTTCAGGACCAGTTATCTGCTTTGATAGCCAAGAAAGCTGTCGAGCCTCACCGTTGGAAGGACGTCAGACTGCCTGTCAAGAGGCCTAAGCAGTCACCTTCTCCTAGATCGGTGCCCCTCCGCTCTCGTTCTACGAGTAAGAAGGTGCGTAGACAAGGTTAGTTTTCCCTCTAGACGTCCTGCGCAGGACGCTCGACAGGACACTTGGGAAGATGCTCAACAGGACACTTTTGAGGACGCTCGATGGGACGCTTTTCAGGATGCCTTTGAGGAAGCCCAGCAGGACGAGGACGCTCGTCAGGACGTTGTTGTTGACGCTCGGAGGGACGCTTTTCCAAGTGCTCGCATAGATGCTTTTGAGAGCGCTCAGCAGGATGCTTTGAGAGCTAGTAAAGATGCTTTGGCAAGAGCTCGTAAAGACGCTTTTGTTGCCTCTCGGGGGGACGCATTACTGTACAACGCTAGTAAGGGAAAGCTTTTGTTTTGGGTAGGGAGCGTTAATAAGGACGCTTCTCTAGGCTCTTACAAGGACGCTTCGGTAGAAGCTCGCCAGGACATTGTGCGCGAGACTCGGCGAATTAAGGCAGTTCAAGTCGCCTCTCAGGACGCTCAGCACTTTCAAGATGATCGTCTTGCTTCACGCTACAACGAACGACAGGAGGTCCGTCGGGATGAAGAGGCTTCTTCATCCAAACCTCAGGTCTCTTTTGAAGATCAGACCCGTTGGTCGTACGCCCTCTCCTGCTGTGCAGTCTCCGATTCCTCCTAGGGAGGAGGGAGAATTGAGTAGTCCTCGGTTGAGGAGGATCAGCCGTCTGTTTCGTCCGTTTCGGACTACAAAGTGCTAGTGCGACTTTTATGCTCGTCTTTTGGAGACAAATTTCAGCCTTCAGCTCCTCGGTCTCCACCCTCTCAGTTTTCCTCATCGAGGTCTTGTAAAGCCCCAGAGTTCGTTGAGATGAAGACTTCGCTTTCCACCAAGAGGGCTTTAAGAAGTTTCCACGGATTGGATGGAACGTAGGAAAGATCAGGGCAAGTCTACTTTCGCCCTTCCTCCCTCGAGACTCAGTGGTAAAGGGGGTGTTTGGTATGAGACCAGAGAGGAAGTAGGTGTGAGGATCCCTTCGTCAGCGCAAGGGGATTTTGCAAGTCTGGTCGACGCTCAGAGGAGGTCCCTTCTGTCGTCAGCAAAGATTTCGTGGACTCCTACGGAGATCGACCATCACCTAAAAGGACTTTTGAGGACTCTAGAAGTCTTCAATCTAGGAGTCCGGACTCTATCAGTCTGGGGGAGCTGTCCAGTGTATTAACATGCATGGACAAGGCCGTCAGAGATGGTTCGGAAGAGTTGGCTTCGCACTTCGGTACGGCCCTATTAAAGAAGAGAGCGCTTTTCTGTAATTTTACAGCGAAGTCGGTTACTCCTGCTCAAAAAGCAGAGCTTCTCTTTGCACCTCTTTCGAACCATTTCTTCCCCCAGACTTTGGTGAAGGACCTGGCTGTTAGCTTGCAAGAAAAAGCTACTCAGGACCTCTTAGCCCAGTCCTCCAGATGTCCCGCAGTACCTACTACGTCTTCTTTTGGACGAGTTCCAAAGAAGCTGAAACCCTTTCGTGGGGCTCCTCCCTCGAGAGCAGCTCCTCGAGGGAGAGGCCTTTCAAGAGGAAGAGCTCCTTTTAAACCGAAAGCTAAGAAGTGAGAGCTATGTCCTTCAGACACCAGTCGGAGCCAGACTGAAATACTTTGCTGGAGCATGGAGAGAGAGGGGTATGGACTTTTGGTCCCTCAAGATAGTGAAACAGGGGTACAAGATTCCCTTTTTGGTACCTCCTCCTCTATACACAACTCCCAGAGATCTTTCTCCTTCGTACCAAGGGGAGAAACAGCAGATACTTTCGACCTTCTAGATCAAATGGTCGAAAAAAAAAGAGCGGGGAGCAGGTCGTAGACCTGGGGTCACCAGGATTTTACACGCTTTTCCTGGTACCAAAGCAGTCGACGAGTTGGCGTCCAGTCCTAGATGTAAGCAGGCTGAATCTTTTTATAGAAAAGATAAAGTTCAAGATGGAAACGCCTCAGTCAGTTCTAGGAGCCTTGAGACCGGGCGACTGGATGGTGTCCTTGGACCTGCAGGACGCATACTTTCACGTTCCGATCCACCCTCTATCAAGAAAGTATCTAAGATTTGTTCTAAGATGGCAAAGTCTGGCAATTCAGAGCCCTTTGTTTCGGTTTAAAGCACGGCTCCGATGGTGTTTTACCGTTCTAATGAAGAATGTAGCGAGATGGTTGCATTCTTCAGGAATAAGAGTATCTCTCTATCTCGACGATTGGCTCATCAGAGCGTCTTCAGAGGAGAGGTGTCTGAAGGACCTTCAGTTCACGTTAGCCTTGGCGAAGTCCCTGGGACTTCTGGTCAACCTCGAAAAGTCGCATCTGACCCCGACACAGTCCATCGTGTATCTGGGGATTCAGATGGATTCAGTGGCTTTTTGGGTGTTTCCGTCCCAGGAACGACAGCAGCAAGGCTTAGAGAAAGTTTCAGCCTTCCTAGGGAAGGAAACTTGCTCGGCGAGGGAGTGGATGAGTCCTGCTTGGGACCATTTTCCTCGCTGGAAAAGTTTGTTTCCCTGGGGAGACTGCACCTCAGGCCTCTCCAGTTTTTCCTTGCAGAAGAATGGAGGGTCAAGGAAGATCTAGATGCGACCTTGAAGATCTCCGAGTCGGTAAAGAACCATTTAAGATGGTGGCTCAATCCAGAGAAGTTTCGAGAGGGTTTATCTCTAAAACTTCAGAGCCCCGACCTAGTGTTGTTTTCCGACGCATCCATTTCGGGCTGGGGAGCAACACTAGGAGGGGAAGAAGTGTCAGGCACCTGGAGGGGGGAACAGGTGTCCTGGCACATAAATCTAAAGGAACTAGCAGCGATTTTTCTAGCGTTGCATGCAAAGTTGTCCAGGTCAACTCGGACAACACCACAGCCCTGGCGTACTTAGGAAACAGAGAGGAACACACTCCCGCCCTCTGTTTTGCCTAGCGAGGGAGATTCTGCTGTGGGTAAGTGCAAGGCGAGTAAAGATCCTTACGAGATTCATCTCAGGAGTCCAGAACGTCAGAGCAGACCTTCTCAGTCGACAGGATCAGCTCCTGCCGACAGAATGGACTCTGCATCAGGACGTTTGTCGGGAGCTGTGGAAGTTATGGGGACGTCCTCTGGTCGACCTCTTTGCGACGTCGAGGACAAAGAGGCTTCCTCTTTATTGCTCCCCTGTTCTGGATCCAGGAGCGGTCGCTGTAGACGCCCTGCTCTGGGATTGGACAGACTTGGATCTGTATGCCTTCCCACCATTCAAGATCATGGGGGAAGTCATGAAGAAAGTTTGCGGCGTCAGAGGGGACGAGGTTGACCCTGATCGCCCCGATGTGGCCTGCAAGAGATTGATTCACGGAGGTAATGTCCTTCCTTGTAGACTTCCCAAGAACGCTACCCTGGAGGAAAGATCTACTCAAACAGCCCCACTTCGAAAGGTATCACAAAAACCTCTCCGCTCTGTGTCTGACTGCGTTCAGACTATCGAAAAGTTGGCCAGAGCGAGAGGTTTTTCTAAAACAGTTTCGAAAGCGATCGCCAACGCAAGGAGGGCTTCATCGCATGTAGTTTACTAGTCAAAGTGGGCTTCCTTCAGGACATGGTGTAGAAGGGAGGGAATTTCCTCTTCCACGACCTCTGTGAGCCAAATAGCCGACTTTCTTCTATACTTGAGGAATGTGCAGAAGTTGGCAGTCCCAACCATCAAGGGATATAGAAGTATGCTGTCAGCAGTCTTTCGGCACAGAGGCCTAGATCTTGCTGACAACAGAGATCTTCACGATCTCTTGAGATCGGTTGAAACATCAAAGATACCTCAGACAAGGCCTCCTTCCTGGAACTTAGATGTTGTTCTAAGACATTTGATGTCAAGTCCTTTCGAGCCTCTCCACTCAGCGTCTCTTAGGAACTTGACGAGAAAGGCTCTTTTCCTAACTGCTCTGGCGACGGCGAAGAGAGTTAGCGAAATTCAAGCCATTAGTGAACATGTGGGCTTCAAAGGTGATAACGCTGTCTGCTCTTTGAGTCCCACGTTCTTGGCCAAAAATGAGAACCCGTCTAACCCTTGGCCCAAGAGCTTCGAAATAAAGGAAATGACAAACTTAGTGGGCCAAGAACCAGAGAGAGTCCTGTGCCCTGTCAGGGCTCTCAAATTTTATGTACACAGAACGAAGGAGGTACGAGGTCCCTCAGGTAATTTGTGGTGCTCAGTGAAGAGACCTGATTACCTTTATCAAGAATCTTTGGCTTCTTTCTAAGGGACATTATAAAAGAGGCTCATTCATCTTGCCAGAAGAACTGATTGAGCCTCCTGCGAGTGAACGCTCACGATGCCACCTTTTGGAGGAGCAATTCAGTATTCGCCTCACACTATTTAAGAGATGTGAGAACGATATACGAGAACTGTTGTTCTCTAGGACCATACATTTCTGCAGACACAGTTTTGGGGGCTGGAGGTGGCTCTTTTCCTATCCCCTAGTTAAAGGTTAGGTTTAGTTTTTAATTTTTGTGTTTTTGGTTGTTGGTTAGATCTTTAGTGGAGATCTTCCATTCGTTAGTTTAGCTTTCATGGGGTTTTGTCTAGTTGGTCAGGTGGTGGTCAGTTGCTTCATAGCCCTCATATGTATGGTACGATGGTCTAGTCACGTTGTGGGCACGCCCCTGTTGACAGATCATCCGGAGCGCACCAGCACTACAGGTCTCTACCTCGCTGGCAACTCTGATTAAGCCGAAGCAGGCTTAGGTGACAGTAATCACGAAGTCAGCTATGCTAACAGGTGAGGAACCAAGATGTATATCATCTGCTTAATTTTGTTTCCTAAATCCTATTCTGTCTCTTCCCACCATTCGAAGGTGGGATTCAGCTATACTATATATATCTGACAGGTAAGTTTCATGAACAAAATGTTATTGTTATAATACAATTAAGTTTATTCATACTTACCTGGCAGATATATATAATTAAGTGCCCACCCACCTCCCCTCAGGAGACAGTGGCACTAGAAAATATGAATAGAAAATGGGAATGGTTCCTGATATCCACCTCCCAGTGGCGGGAATGGGTACTACCACCTGGCCGCCCACTGCGTGTGCCGCGAGTTTTGAAATTCTGTCGGACTTCAGAGAATACAGCTATATATATATATATCTGCCAGGTAAGTATGAACAAACTTAATTGTATTATAACAATAACATTGTCAATAACATTTTTCTTAGGATTTTTATGATGTTCTGGCTTATGACGATTTTTGGCTCACGACGCGTCTCAAGAACGGAACCCCCGTCGTAACCCGGGGACTGCCTGTATATTCATTGTGTCATCCTCATTGCCTATTCCCCACTTGAAAACAGCATCCATTTTTTCATTCATGGGAGGAGGTGCATCCTACCCAGGGAAATAAATACAGGCAGTCCCCGGTTATGGCCGAGGGTTCCGTTCTCGGCAGGGTGCCGACAACCAAAAACTGCCATTAACCAAATCTAGGTGAATTATGGCGCCGAGCTTCGGTGAATGGCGCCTCTTTTAGGGATGTTATGGCGCTGTAATGCTCTTATCAGCACTTTATGGCACCATAAATCCTCGATTTTATGGTGCTAGAGAAACCCCACAAAACCGGATCACCCTTAACCGAGTCCGCCGATAACTGGGGAATTGC
>NC_087222.1:21931838-22006838 GCF_015104395.2 Macrobrachium nipponense
GTATTTTATAATATAATCCATAATCAGTACTGTGTATTAACTTGCAACTTGTTTTGAACAGGAACATTCATACAACACTACGGAGGAAGTAGAAAAGGCAAAGGTACAGAAAGATGCAGAGAAACTCCAGGCGCTTCGCAAAAAGCTACAGAACACCAAGCAAAGAGAAAAGACGGCTAAGAAAACACGCAGGACTCTAATTGAAGACATCAAGGAACGTAATCTGATAAACAGCAAACTGGAAGCTCAGTGAGAGTCTTACAAAGGTCTGTATGATAAACATATTATACTACAGTGTATAACTTTGGTCGTTCTGTGAAAATAATATGAATAAGCAAGGCTTATAATCAACAGAGCATACTTACGTCACATCTACTTGTGGTGATGACAGGCCTGTTCTAGCATGTCTGGAATCTAACTTGTGCACTAGATATGTTAATGGCATGTCATCACTTTTTTTATTGCCAAAATCTTGACTACGTATATTCTTAAAAAATCTTTTATCATCATTTTCCTTTTAGACATACCATGTGATCTATTCAAGACAGCCAAAGTATACATCATGGAACTCAGCACGTGGCATGCATGATTATTTCTGTTGTATGAAATGTATGTGCTTCATTGGGTTCGTTTGAAAGTGCTTTTCAAGAGCTTTTAACTGATGATGAATTTATTGAAATTTATATTAAAAAATCTGGAACAGTAGAGTGACAAAACAAGCCTAGGTAAACTGCATATCTGGATATCTTTATTTAAACCACTGCAGTGCCATATTTTCTACACGCTTAATTATATGCATTTAAAAGGGATTTTCAAGAGCTTTCCAATGAGCCTATATTCATTAAAATCGGTGGAAAAGTAAGGACGACAGAGTGAAAGGAGCGTCTGCAACAAGACTATGCTTTAATAGCTTAATTCAGCGTCTTCTCTACCTTTTCCTATGGCGCCGCGCAGTGACAATCAATGTTAATACATTTATATGCGCCTGTCCATTCCAGTATATAGTTCCATGTTACAGATATTTCCAAATACTGTGTTGTCATCCTGCTACTTCCTTACTAATCTGTTCTTGACCTGACTACAGTCGGTACAACTATCTTCTGTTATCTGACTGATTCTCCTCCATCTCCATCTTTGTATCCCTTGACGATTTTACTTTTTTTTAAAGCCTTTAAACACCATATCTCTCAACTATTTTATTTCCCCATTTGTTATCAGATCTTTCCAGCACACTCTACCTATGAATCTTTGTAAAAAGCCATATCTCTTCTGCATAAAGAAGCATAAGACATGCAGTGAAGTCCTGGGTGTCTGATAATTCATTCCTGGTCTTGCCAGAAAACTTGGGTCGCATATAACAATACAATACAGTATACTACCCATTTTGTGCATAATGCACATGCACACAATAGATAATTGAGTTTACAAATGAGAGATATATAACTAAATCATGGTTTTCAAGTTGTGGAGAGAGAGAAAGTAGTGGAAGGCAGTAGAAAATGGAATGCTTAAATCTTTCAAAGTGCTGTAAACTATAGTCACCCACTGAGAACACACTGACCTCGGCTCAGTTCAGTAACCAAGAGCTTTGTTTATACCTTTATACATATACATTTAGTAGAAAGGACCGAGAATGAGAATATGTGGTTTAGTAAATTCCTCTCTCAAGTTTCTTACCTTTTATACACTGTAAACCCATCTTATTTGCTTTTTGAGGGCCTGGAGAGTGTCTTGAATTGAAATGAAAGTCCTTTGTAGGAAGATACAGACCCTCTGGCGAGTCATGGAGAACTTTAGGGTAAGACATTGAAGAGGGAAGAGCACAATTCATTAAGAATATTCCTGGGTGGAGAACAGTAAAATCAGTGGTTGAGTCTGAATAGTTTGAGAGCCAAAGCTCTGCAGAAGAAATTCATTGCAAAGTTGGGGCCAGAAGATACCTGCTCCATGAAAATGATGCTTCCTAATAATATATCTTATTTTGATACAGAACTACACCAGGTTATCAAGGTAGTTACTTGTTTTGGGTCTTAATATTACCTCGGGCTGATCATCATTGCCTTCATTTTCCTCTCGTGTTGTGGACGACATGTTTACACACTTGGCAATTTCCTCAACTATCAGCAGCAGCAGCTGATATCCAGGGGCATTCATACATGAAAAGTCTTTTAACCCTTAAACGCCGAAGCGGTAAAATAAAAATTGTCTCCCGTGTGCCGGAGGTGTTTCGGAGTGAGCGGGGAAGTGGAAGAAATATTTTTTTTCAAAAAATCACAGCGCGCTCAGTTTTCAAGATTAAGAGTTCATTTTTGTCTCCTTTTTTGCCATTGCCTGAAGTTTAGTATGCAACCATCAGAAATGAAAAAAATTATCATATCATATATAAATAATGCGATATATGATAGCGCAAAAACAAAATTTCATATATAATTGTATTCAAATCGCGCTATGCACAAAACGGTTAAAGGTAAACGAGTTTAATTTTTTTTGTTGTAATGTACACTAAATTGCAATCATTTTGGTATATAACACATTGTAAAACGATAAAATCAACACAGAGAAAATATTATCACAAAATAATGCATGAATTCGTAATGCGCGGACGTAAACAAATATTTTTTTCAAAAATTCACCATAAATCTAAATATTGTCCTAGAGACTTCCAATTTCTTTCAAAATGAAGAAAAATAATTGAATATTACTATACTGTAAGAGTATTAGCTTACAATTGCAGTTTTCGACCATATCTGACGAGTCAAAGTTGACCAAATGTCGATTTTTTATATATATATATGCAATTATTTGGGAAATTAGAAAAAGCTACAACCTTCAAATATTTTTCGTTTTTATTTTACATGAAATTGCGCACATTTTCAATATAAAACTCTATGAAATGCCTAATATGAAACGGAGCAAATATTCCAAGAATGGGACATACGCATTTCGGAGATTTGTGGCGGAGAATCCGCGCACGGAGGGAAGGAAAGTTTTTTTTTTTTTAAATTCACCATAAATCTAAATATTGTGCTAGAGACTTCGAATTTGTTTCAAGATTAAGATAAATGATTGAATATTA
The DNA here is from genome assembly GCF_015104395.2 of Macrobrachium nipponense. NCBI lineage: Eukaryota > Metazoa > Arthropoda > Malacostraca > Decapoda > Palaemonidae > Macrobrachium > Macrobrachium nipponense. The sequence continues at coordinate 21,934,915 of NC_087222.1, forward strand.
CTAGACTGTAAGAGATTTAGCTTACAATTGCGTTTTTCGACCATTTTGGTAGAGTCAAAGTTGACCGAACGTGGTTTTTTTTCTATTTATCGTGATTTATATGCAAATATTTCAAAAATGAGAAAAGCTACAACCTTCAATTATTTTTTGTTGTATTTTACATGAAATTGCGCACATTTTCATATATAAAACTTTATGTAACGGCTAATTTAAAATGGTGCAAACATTACCACAATCACACGTATGATTTTTTCGGAAGAGTTACCGCGCAGACGTAAAGAAAATGTTATTTTTTTCATAAATTCACCATAAATCGAAATATTGTGCTAGAGACTTCCAATTAGTTGCAAAATGAAGGTAAATGATTGAATATTACTAAAATATAAGAGTTTTAGCTTACAATTGCGTTTTTCGACTATTTCGGTAGAGTCAAAGTTGACCAAAGTTTGAAATTTTGGCATTTATTGTTATTTATATGAAAATATCTCAAAACTGATAAAAGCTACAATCATGAGTATTTGTTTGTTGTATTCTACATAAAAATGCGCACATTTTCATATATAATACTCCATGTAATGGCTAATTTAAAATGGTACAAAAATTATGTCAAAGTGACTAAATAATTTCAGAGATGTGTCACAGATACTTTTTAGTGCGTCAAGAAAGAAATTCGCGCTTGCGCGCCTGCGTAACGATTGTAAACAAAACAACACCTTGATCCGTGAACTCCCAGCATCCCCCAAGGCGCGTGATTCAAGAGTTTTCGGCTGGTAGGCCTAAAAGTATTTTTCCACGAATTTTTAAAAAAACTTTTGTATGTTGACGTAAAATACGTCCAGTCGGCGTTTAAGGGTTAATATTAGCTGTTTATGACTTTATTACTGTTTCTTGTTGTGATCTGTTCTTTGCTGCTTTTATTTTATATTCATAGAAAACAGAGTCAGAGTAGTCAGGTGCATTGTCGAGTATTATCAAACTCTGAGGGTGAAACATTCTTGTACCAGTTCCAAAATAGAGTAGCGGAATGGACTTTCTCATTGCGCTTCCAGATCGTTGGTAGGTGATGTAGTAGTCTTTTTCTTGAAAGGGTGTGGGCCGTGGGATCCCAGCTCTGTAAAGTCTCTCTCCCACCGTTACCCCTACACTAAGGGGTTCGTTGCCTGATGCGCTTTTCCTTACAATACCAGGCATATTTTATTACTTGGCAAAGGGGTTTTTACGACCACATGCCCTTGCTGTCATCACCACAGTTATTGACAGTGGGCCATGCCTTTGACTAAAAAGTCCACCTGCAGTGCAGGAGTTTCCAGTTACTGATGGTGGGACTAATCTTTTACAAAGAAAGTAAGACTGCAAGGCAGCAGCTGTCCTTGTAGTTGCCTTTTACGACACGTAGGACTACGGTGGTAGTTTCTTACACCCTGTAAAGTAATACCCGACTTATCATATATGGTGCCACTTTGTCACATAATGCCAGCTTTAGTATATCCTTATGTGCCGTAAAGCAGAGGTGTCAGACACCTTTACCTTTTAGTGGTTAGTAATGTAAGTTTATCATACTTATGTATCACATATCTATCATGACAAAACTGAGCTCATATATTCAAGAATTGCAGTGGAAATTCTTAAAAAAAAAAAATGTGCCCCTGAGTAATGCTTATTTATATACCTTTGTTATCATTAGCATAAACAAGTAAGTCATCAAGTAATGAGAATTAGTCCTGGAAAGATTATGTGGTTTACACCATTGTCTGAATCCTTTTTCCTGCTTTTATTATTATGTATGTATGTTGGGCTTACCATCCTCTTTTCTAATAACTCAGCCTCATCACAGTTGTTCTGGAAGGTATAATTTTTTATTTTGTCAACTTCTTAAATTTTGCTGGAAACCTGACTAGCCTTTTCATTGACAGACTGCCTGTTTATTGACTTTGTATATTTTTCAGTTCAAACCAATTTCTGAAAATGCAACCATTACTTGTAGCTTGGTGTTATAATTTTCATTGGATCCTTTGTTAAAAACTTCATATGAGCCTAATGCTTTCAGACTCAGTGACACAACACATTTCCTCCTGCTGCAGATTTGATTCGTTTCTGTGTTTTCAAAATCCGTCACTCACTATTTACAAAGCTTCAGCAGTTTTATGCACACAAGGAAATTTTCCTAGTGTTGCTTGTGTCCACTCTTCTGACGAATGATTTTTTTGTTAGTATGATATCCCGTAGGGGGTTAGTGCCGTCAGTGCACCTCATTATTCGTTGCAATGTAGGCATTACTTAAGGTTCTTTTCAGCATCCCTTCGGCCCCTAGCTGCAACTACTTACATTCATGTAACTGTACCTCCATTCATATTCTCTTTCTACCATCTTGCTGTCCACCCTCTCCAACAGTTGTTTCATAGTGCAACTGCTTTAAGGTTTTACTCCTGTAACACCTTTCAAACCTTTTACTGTCAAAATCTGTTTCAGCGCTGAATGGCCTTAGTTGCCCCAGTGCTTGGCATTAAACCAAAACTCTATATATAAATCAAATAAAATCAAATACGTATAGGTATGATACATTTATAATGATATTACTAACCATTGAAAAGTAAAGAGAGCATCATCAGAGGAGTACGTGCCTTTCTAGCAATTAAGAACATATCTGTTAAAATGATCGTGACGGTTGGCTTGTGACTGTATCGAATTTTTTCATGTTCTACATAAGGAATGTTGCCCACAGTTCATTGGACATGTGATAAAAAGGTTCTGTTAGGACCTTGTACTTCTTCGACGTGTTGCTTGACGAAGACTTTTCGTTGAGGCAGGTCGAGTCAGGAAAGAAATGTAAGAAGGGCCTTATGTAACAAAAACAAGTCTAATGTCGGGGGGAAGGCGAAAACCTATGACGTTTAGAAAGATGAGCTCAAATTGAGCAATGTTAACAAGGTGTCTGTCTGTTCATGGAAATTTGGGAGTTGGTTCATTGTTATGACACACCACTTTTAATTTCCTGTATATGACGAAGATTGCCCAGAGGTCATTGGACACAATTTCCTTGGGTCCTTTGGTGGCTGCTCAACATATTGTGTAACTCATCCAGCACCCCTGGCGGGTCAGTTGGTATCTTGTCTAAGATGATGGTATGAATGTGAAATGGAGGAGATAACTGGCCTCTTTCCTTTTCAAATTTCTTTCTCCTTCTTGACTTCGGGCAGTAAGAAGAGAGTACCATCATAAGCTGGAACGGACAAGATACAGGTGAGTGAAGCAGCCATACCATTAGGGTTATTATCAGTGTAAGATACCTATCAGTAGCAGGACATCCTCTCTTTAGCAAGGGGGTAGGAATGATAACAAACCTACATAAGTGGATGAATTGGTTTGTTAGAAGAGCAGATGTGCTTATCTTCCTTGGACGCAATGAACTATGACATTGTGTAGAAATCCAGAAGTCTGACTCTATGATATTCATATAGTATATCTTAGATTCTGAAATACTAGTCAGTTGTTTTGTAGAATACTGGTATATTCAGAAAACTGATCAAGGTGGCAAACTTCCAGTTGGTTAATAGTACTTACCTCCCACCTAAAGTAAGCCTATCGTAATGTTAAGACCGAAGGTTTGTTTCGTATATGAACAAATGACAAATTTTTAACCAATTTCTATTTTCCATAACTAACAAACCTGAGGTCTTAACATACAAAGGCCCACCTCTAACCACCCCGCTATCAACTAACCTGGGTTGGAAGAATAACTAATGGGGTCACGAGTTAAAGAGGGGTATGTGGGTGGCTCCACATGTCTCGTGACCAAGCACAGATGCCAATAGCCCCTTGCTTACACAATTATTTTAAACTGTACCAGTTTCCAGCTAGCGCTAAGTATTATCCTAATGTTAAAACCTCAGGTTTGTTAGTTATGAAAAATACAAATTGGTTAAAAATTTGTTATTTTATGATGAAATTTATATTAAAAAAACATGAATTTGTGGATATTTCTCATAGAAAAATCCTTTGAATAGGCGAATTTTCTGCAGATAAATGGGGGTGGGGAAATGTTCTAGAGAGAAATCTGCGAACGTGCGAGTCCGTGAATCAGGAGAACATGAATACGAGGAGTCCACTGTACAGGCAGTCCACGGGTTACGACGGGTTCGGCTTACGACGTTCCGAGGTTAAGGCGCTTTTCAATTATATTCATCAGAAATTATTTCCAGGGGTTACGATGCCTACAACGCTGATCTGGCAGATGAAATATGACACCAAAAATGCAAAATATTCAATATTTGAAGGTTTTTTTTTATGAAAATGCAATAAGAATACAGTTTACATAGTTTTCAATGCACCAAAGCATTGAAAGTAAGGTTTTCTTAGGATTTTTTTATGATGTTCTGACTTATGACGATTTTTGGCTCACGACGCGTCTCAAGAACGGAACCCCCGGGGACTGCCTGTATATTCATTGTGTCATCCTCATTGCCTATTCCCCACTTGAAAACAGCATCCATTTTTTCATTCATGGGAGGAGGTGCATCCTACCCAGGGAAATAAATACAGGCAGTCCCCGGTTATGGCCGAGGGTTCCGTTCTCGGCAGGGTGCCGACAACCAAAAACTGCCATTAACCAAATCTAGGTGAATTATGGCGCCGAGCTTCGGTGAATGGCGCCTCTTTTAGGGATGTTATGGCGCTGTAATGCTCTTATCAGCACTTTATGGCACCATAAATCCTCGATTTTATGGTGCTAGAGAAACCCCACAAAACCGGATCACCCTTAACCGAGTCCGCCGATAACTGGGGAATTGCCTGTAGACTGAAAATGATTGTTTGTCTACTTGTCACAATTGAGAGAGAGAGAGAGAGAGAGAGAGAGAGAGAGAGAGAGAGAGAGAGAGAGAGAGAGAGAGAGAGAGAGAGAGGCTCCAGAAGATCAAAATCAATTTTAACAATTTCCAAACCCTTAAGACAACTAGTCCTCCTAGAGAGAAACAGCCAAGACAAAGAAGTAGTAAGTGTGAAGTTCTTGGGGTTAAGGAGCTCACTGAGATATATAGATCAGTGATCAAGAGATTCTACTGATCATTGTGGATGAATGAGGATGATGACGAGTGATAGACTAATTATAAGAATTGATGTTGACAATGAACTTAATTTAGCAATACACAGACTGATGGTTGATATCAGTGATGTTGGGAACTGGTATTTTAAGTTGATAACTACCAGAATGACATTGTAGTGTATAGGCACCACCCTGCTTACAAACAAGTTACAGTACTGTGTGTACAGGGTAGGTGCACAAAAGAAAATTTGAAGTTATGAGTGCAGAGGGGAGCGCCGTTTCAGTGCTGATTGGCCTTAGTTGCCCCAGTGCTTGGCATTATGCCTAAAACCCATAAATCAGTCCAAGCAATACTAAGGCCCATTGTGGAGTCAGGCAATTGAAGATCAGTGACAAATCTTAAGTCTGTCAATGATGTTGCTGCTGATTGCTACAGCAAGATCTTCACTGATGAATTGTACCTATTTCATTGAGGCATCCCTGAAACAATATCAGCATCAGTTTGAAGAGCTCATAAACTAAAACTGTTTTTATTAGAAAATTTTAAGAACTCATGGAGGAGCTGAACTCTTACACTTTTTATTTTCTCCACTCATGGTAATTTTGTCATCAATTCATAACCTTTAACACAAATGAGGACAGCAAACTCATGGCTTACCACACTATACATTCATTTCTATGATGTGCATGGGCACCCACACATAGGGGCAAGAGGGGGCACTTGCCCCCTCCTGAAGTCCTGCAAAAAATTATATACATACGTATAACATATACAGTAGTACCTCGAGATACAAAATTAATCCGTTCCGAGACGCCTTTCATATCATGAGGTTTTCGTATCTTGGACCATATTTTACATGTAAAATGGCTGATCCGTTCCAAGTCCTCCAAAAACACCCCAGTAAATTTCATAATAAAGGTAAATTGACATATAAACAATGAAATACCACAACAATTTGGACCATTCAATATGTAACTTAATAATAAAAATGCAAAACCTGTAAATAAAGTGTATATTAGTGTACAAGAAATATTATTACTGTAACGTAAAATGTGGAAGCTTTCCTTTTGAGTGAGGCTATCTCCGAAAGTGGCGGCAGAGGAGGAGGAGGACAAACGGCAGATACGTACACTTAACTTTACGAAACACAAAAAAATGTCAGAAAAACAAACTAAACTTTACAAAACACATTAACAAAACTGTAACACTTAACTTTACAAAAAACTTAAAATAAAATTTATTTTGTCTTTTTTTTTTATTTTTACATTTCTTTTTACTTTTTTATACTTTACGTAATTTCAATTTCTTCACCATTGAATGGATGCCAGTCCGTTTACGGAATTTTTCGAACCACCCATGAGAAGCCTTGAACTCTGGGGTTGCCGCTAATGTCCCCTCTCCGCCGTCATCTTCGGCTTGGGCAGTCAAATCGCCGAAAATAGCGCTGGCCTTCTGGCAGATTGCCATTTCGGTTATCGTATCGCCATCGATTTCATTGTCCTCGATCCATACAAGAAGCAGCCTTTCCATTTCATTATACACATGGCTCCTCTTGTTGGACAAAATAGTCACGCCCTTGGAAGGTGTAGCTGCTTTGATGCTTCCTTCTGCTTAAGGATGGTGCCTATCGTCGACGGATTTCGGCCGTATTCCTTAGCGATCACACTCAACCGCAAGCCAGCTTCTTACTTTTTTATTATCTCCATTTTTGTCTCCATAGAAAGCATTCGTTGGACTGAACGAATGCGGCATGTGTACGATAAAGCCTCGGGTGCGAAGTGGCCTAGCGAAGGCATGCCACCACGTAAGATGCATGATGGGAGGGATGCTGTCCAATAGGAGAGAAGGATCTCATGGCTTGGCTAGCATCAGGAGCCAATGGGAGAGCAGGAGGATGGTGGTGAGTCTACTAGAACTAAGATGGCGGCACGCGGCGTGAGTTTCAAAATTGTTATCGGGCGAATCTCGGACTTTCAGAAACCTTTCATATCTTGAAAACTTTTTGTATGTAGAGCAGTAAAATTTTTCGTGTCAGCTTTCGTATCTCAAGTTTTTCGTTGTTACGGACCCACAGATCTCAGAGACAATGTTACGGTGTCGAAATATCCTGAAAAGGGTCGACACAATGTTATGGCCTCTGAGGGAGGTCCGCTTCAGGTTCGATGTAAAATAAAAAAAAAACATCAACACAAACAGCTGAAACTGGGGATATGAATAGAAAGAAACACTAACACAACAAAGGTTTATTTACAAGCTTACTAACAAAGGTAAATGCAGAATGGTATCTCCTATTTACATAAATAGATAGAATCTTACACTGCATGAACTGGGGGAACAGCGAGGTAATAAGAATACTTGCTAAACAGTTTGGCACTTTGAAGAGGTGGCTTCATGAAAGTAGATCTGCGATTGAGGATGTCCTCTTGACTCCGTATTGCAGAAACTAATCTTCTTGTAAGGCAGGAATTCCCCAACACCTGTAACAGGACCTTTTCTTCTCTGAAGTATGCTCGACGTTGAAATAACACAGTAGACCACACCTGAAGACGACTAGACCAATATCCAACCAACTCTTCTTTTGATTGATTCTTCGTCGGTTCCTTTTTCTCGTATCTCACGGAAGATCTCTGCTGCTGCTGATCTCTCACTGATAATCTAATCTGTGGCTCTTTGTGACTAACTGGTGATCTCTCTTTTACGATCTCTCTCTCTCTCTCTTACGATCACTGCTCTCCAAAGTTCGTTCGTCGTATTTATACGGCGCTCTGGGGGCGGAGCCTACGGAGAACGTCACCGACTCCAGGGATTTCTAGAACTTCTTAGATGAATCTAGACGAGGTATTGCATCAGAAATCGTGGCGTTTCTCACGTAACGACGAGATCCACAACACTCCTGCCGATTCTGGAACAACCACGAACATAGGCGCCTCCAACAGTGGCGCGAAAACCTCCTTGCTGCCAATCTTCTCGAAAATGCGTTCTCCTTTCCTTTATCTTTCTTTGCTATGAAGCAATTACCATCACATTCGTAAGTTGAGCCTTTCGTATCTGGAGGTACCACTGTATATTGCTTTTATTACAATTAACTACATCACCTTGTTTTCCTTCCATTTAACAACATATTCTTTCAATTCAAGTATATTAAAAGTATCATTATGTATTACATATTTGTACAGTATATAACTGCATTGTTTTTAACATAAATGTGTGAATTCAGCTGAACAGTATATGGAACTATTGAAAAAAAGCCAATGTAGCATTGTATGTTTTCTTCATTGCATCTTCCTTCACTTAAATTATTGCCATCGCAGTTCCCCTGCGCAGTATTATATATATATATATATATATATATATATATATATATATATATATATATATATATATATATATATATATATATATATATATATATATATATATATATATATATATATATATATATACACAGTGGTTCTCCCGTATTCATGGGGGATGCATACCAGACCCCCCGTGAATAGTTAGAACCCGCGTAATGTTTGGAACCCCCTATAAAAACGCTAATAACAGCCTATTTTGTTAGTTAAAACTCAAGAAAAACCCACTAAGAATTTTCCTACTTGGTTTTTTAATAGTTTTATTACAAAAAGTGCATTTTATGATGAAATTGATAAGAAAAACCAGGAATTTGTGGATATTTCTCAGAAAATACCGTGAATGTGCGAATTTTCTGCAAATAATGTGGGGAAACGTTCCAAGAGAAATTTGCAAATGTGTGAGTCCGCGAATCCGGAGAACATGAATACGGGGGGTCCGCTCTCTCTTCTCTCTCTCTCTCTCTTATATATATATTATATATATAGATATATATATATATATATATATATATAATATATATATATAAAAATTTGCCTCTCTTGGAAAATATGCTGCGGGCACCATGATGATTTGGCATCATTGTATCTATTAGTCACAGAGGACAATTGGCTTTGGAGTTCCACGAAAGTTATTGATCCATTTCTTGAATTTCTCTTTCAGAAGTAGGGTTAAGGAGAGCTCTCTTATATGTGAAGCTGATGAACTTGATAATAAATTATTATTTTGATCACTGGGAGGCAGAATTTGTCAGCATTTAAAGTCAAGAAGAAGCAGTTTATTAAGTATCAATTCTGATTGAACCCGTGCAGAATGATCTAACTCCCTACTGGTCTTGACACTGATTCTCATAGTTCTTAATATGTTGTTACTCAGCCATGAATATTACTCATACTAGCTTTACAGACCCCAATATTACTCATACTAGCTTTATTTATAGCCAAAGGATATTCTTACTACAATAATGTTTCCTATCTTTCTGTACCACAACTTGACCTTTAATGAAAACATTTGGAAATGGAAAGGAACAAAAACACTTTAACTTGTCTTTTACCTTCCAGATGCTTGAAGACTCAGGGTACAGCAACAAGAGGTTGGATTAACCAGAAGGTTCTAAAGGTTCCTTGGCTCTTCAAATCATCAGTCCTCAAGGGCTCAGGATCACCACTCATCCTCAAGCTCAGAGATGAGCCACAAGAGACGAGATGCAGCATCTTACTTTTCTAGCTGTAGGAGTTATAAGGTAGAGGCTAATGGTTTTCTAGGACTAAGAGAATAGTGTGAGATAGATGATGAGGTATAAACTCTAATAGTAAGTTTCCTAGGTGGTAGCCTATTTCAATGGAGACACTTTTCATTCTAAAATGTTTTTTACCAAATTATGCTCATCTCTGACACTGCATACAACACTGAACCTACAGTGCGGTGTCACAATTGCTCTCTTATCCTGGAAATCCATCTGCATTACATGGTACTGTATGACTTTGTGGCGGGATCACAAAAACAAGTAACCTCCCCACATAAACTTAACCTGTCTGGCTATCAAACCCACCCTCAATCACACTTTCCACTTAACACTAAAAAACACAGCAGGACAATTGCCCCAATACCTACATACCGAACAAAAAACACAAACAGGTACTCACCGCTGGCTTCTGATACCTAGGACTAGGCTGTGCTGTCGTCCACTGGATATAGGCTATAGGGTAGCCAACACACAACCACCGCCGACAACCAAACACAAATCAACCACCCGGGACCCACAACCCCACAAAACTCAATAACCCAACGACTAAATGCAGATGAACACCAACCGCCTGAAAAAACACGACAACCACACGACTTACAGCAGTACAACAACCCGCCAAAACCAACCCTGCCCCAACCACCACTAACAGACACCGAAAATGCACCACCAACCTTCTTAACCTCACCACAACCAGACAGACACACGCACAACAACTTCACAACCCCAAAATCTATCAAATAACACCCAAACAACGACACACCAAAGGAAAACTGCTGCCAAAACCAACACTGACTTGACCAGACGCCTCACTGTTTACAACTCTCGTAACAGACTTCCATTGACTACCTACAGAGTGCTACAACAGACATGCTTCCGACCGCCATCTAACCACTCCCATTCATTCTTCCACCAATCTCTCTCCTCTCTCTCTCTCTCTCTCCCTCACACAAACCTCTGTAGATGTTGTCAAATATAAACTAAAATTACTCCTCCATATTACCTCCCCCATTACATTTGACAACATCTCCTTACACTCACAACATCCACACTAAATTGCCTTTCGCAACACCCAAGGATGCTCAGATGCAGGTCCCCTGGGATCTTGTTTGAGGACCATCATACACTCTTTCAGTTACATTGCCATTCACTTCTTCCAAACCACTTTCTTTCAACTCCCATTATCTCCCTCACTACCATCCTCCCAAATTCCATTCACTACTTCACCGATGTCTTCCAACTCTGGTTCCAACATCTCCCCTATTTCGGCCACCAAACCACTCAGTTCATCCATACTTCTGTCAAACTCCTGCAAAGACTTATCCATCCTATCAACCACCCTCCTCATATTCAGTTTCCTTCTCACTGAATTCTCACTTGTCCCTGTCAACTCAAACCCACATACACCACAAGTATCATTCATTCCCCCAAAGTCATCCGTAGCACACGCTTTATCAACCGTTTGCACCCTACCACCAACCCCTTTACCATGCCGTTCACGCTTTTCCCTTCCACTTCCTCTCTCCACACTCTTCTGTTTTCTTCCATACTCACCAACACCAACTGTCGATCTCCCAGACCAATTTGTTCACCAACAGTCGGCTCATACTTATTCACCCTAACCACTCACTCATCGCATTCTCCCGAACATAGTGTGGTACTTCCCTCCTCACTTACGGAGCTGGTTATGGTGTGCCCATAACCTCATCCAGTCCCCCACCTACTCGCAATTTCCCCAAAACATAACTCAAGCCACTCTGCCCCACTTCCAAATCTCAAAAGGCCCTTCAAATTTCTCCCTTACTTTATTCACATTAATTCTTCCCATCTCAACCACCTCTTTCAACACCTTATCCCCAATCTTAAAACTCTCAAACCTTTCACTCGCTTTCTTCCACAAATCCCGATCACCTTCTGACAGACCCAACCGCGGTCTGACAATCCTTTCAAAATTCAACACATATTTACAATAGGAGACATACTATACTCTTCTGCAGTGTGGCATTATATACCCAAACTGCACGTCCTACATACATATCCAATCCTTCGTCGCTCTTACTCATCATTCGCAAAATCTTCAGTCATCGTCCTAACAGTCCTTTCAGCCAACCCATTCGCACTGGGCATATACGGAGTAGAATACACATGCACAATACACATTCCTTCAACAATTCTTCAAATTCCCATCCCACAAACTCAGGTCCATTATCACTCAACATTTTTGCCGGCTTACACACACACATGGGCAACATCACTTGACCCACCATTCGTGCAACAGTTTCACTCCTCTTATCTTTGATGGGAACCACATAAGCAAATACTCATGTGATCCACCATCACAATCATCCCCACGTGTCCTCTCGCAGTCCTGGGCAAAGAAACACAATCAATCACAAGCATTTCAAACGGCTCTTTCATCTGCAATCGCAACACAGGTGGACTTGCATGCACACTCTGATACTTTCCCCTCTGACAGTCTTCACACGTGACAGCCACATCCACACAAATCTTACTCACCCAGGAGCATACAATCTCTCTCTCATGCATTCCCACAACTTATTTTTTCCCATATGCCCAAACCGATCATGCACCAACAAACACATACTCACAGCTGACTCAACAGAAAACACTGGCACATACACTTCCTTGTCATACACCCCTTCCTCCGATGCAAAAAGTACACTATGTTTTTGCACACCACAAAACTTTTAGCAACCCTCTTATATACATCCAACTCACATGGCCAGTCTTCCACACGCACTCCTCCCAAAAACACTTGTCGCAACACACTTATCTCCAGGCACTTATTTTGCATTTCCTCAATTCTCTTCCTCACTCAACCGATCATTCTCACTCCTAGCAATATCAATCATACCCACAAAGTTTGCTACAAACACATTACCATCTTGAATCCTAGCTACTTGCCTGCCCCCCTTTCTAAGAATTCCATTTCCTACATCTACGTCTATATCGTGGATCCTCAAAAAATCTATCCCTAATAAAAAACAAGATGGCATATCATTTTCTCCTATAACTATAAAGTTATGCATTACCTCAAGATCTCCCAACCTAACTTTAACCGTACCTCTTCCCATACTAAAACACTTCCTTGTCCTAACCCATGTATTCTCACACTTGTAGACTGCCTTTTTCACTTCCCAATCACATCTCTCAAGTTCACTCACCACTGACCCACTCACCAAGGAAACTTGTGCCCCCTGTGTCAACCAAACTACAATACTCACTATTCATTTACTTGGACAAAAAACGTCACCATTTTCCCTCGGTGCCCATGCATACACACATTCACTACCACGTTCACCTTGGTTATCCACATCACAATCCTCCTCATCACATTCATCCTCAAGCTAACTCCCCATTTCCACAAATTCTGACTCAGATCCCCTTCACAGTCCCTTTTTTGTTTTAACCAACCAATTACAACCACGTTCCCCGCACTGAATCATCAAAACCCCACGTTCATTACCAGTACTCACCCTTCCTCGATATTCAAACCGGTCTGTCCCATCCAAAATACAACAACACTTTATTCCAAACAACTCAGCTACTGCTGACAACAATTCATACAACACTTCTCCCTGCCCACCTTGTTCCTCCGCACATGCCACTTCCTTCTGCACATCACTCATCAACTTCACTCGCAAATCACTTTACACTACCGGTACCCTCTTCAACCAGACCCTTACCTTCCAAGTTTTTCAATGCTGAAAACAAACATTCACACATTCTGTCATTCCCTTCAAACCTCTCTTTTACAACCAACCCCTCAGGTACCATATTCGGATCCCAGTCACTTTTCACAACACCACTGTCCTTACCATGCATCCTAGACATCGTATCAGCAATCAACATTTTTACTCCCCGGCACATATTCTAAGCTAAAAATCAAACTCACTCAACTCCTCAATTGTTCTCGCAATCCTAGCATTCACTTTCCTTCTTGATCATATAAACTAACGGCCGATGATCTGTCCTTATGACAAATTTTACCCCATACAAAAACACTTTCAACGCTTTCACACAAAACCTTATTGCTGCAAGCTCCTTCTCAACCACCAAATACTTAAGCTCTGCTTTATTAAAAGCTTTACTCACATACGCAATCACTCTCAATTGGTCCCTCCCCATTTTCACCTCTTGCATCTGCACCAAGATCCTCCCATACTAAACTACTAGCATCAGCATACAACTCAAGCTTACTGGCATCCTCACTGTAGTCCGGAAAAGCCAAGGTGACGTCCCTAGCAGCCTCCTCTTTCAATCTCTCAAATGCTCCCACCATTCGCTCATCCCACTCAGCTTAGTACAATTTTTAATTTCCGGTTCCATCAATTCAGTCAACGGCTTCCCTATACCCAGAACAATCCCTAACGAACTTCCTCCCGAACTCAATCAAACCCAAAAAACCCTTTAACTCCCGCACGGTCCGGGGACGTGGAAACTCCTTTACTTTTTCCACCAAACTTTTCACTCTTCCTTACACCACTCGCACTCACCTTATGACCAAGAAATTCCACTTCCCCAGCCAACCACGTACACTTCTCCAGCTTCACTTTCACTCCAACCTCTTCCAAAACCGTTCTAACACCTTCTCAAGCAGTTCCACATTTCCTCCTCAACAGTCTCACTTGCAATCAAAACATCCATCTATTAAAACACAGTCACCTTCCCTTCTATCAAAAACCAGCCAAAAACACCATTTCATCGCCCTCTGGAGGCAGCAGGCGCATTAGCCAATCCAAAGCTTAACCTCTTGAATGATAGTGGCAGCTACCACTCGAAAAAGCCGTAACATGCCTGCTCCCTTCTCAAGAGGCATCTGGTAATAGCCCCTTCCCCTTACCCAAATCCAATTTTGTGAACACTCTCATCCCATGCATCTTTATACACACAATCAGACACCACATTCATCGGGAATCGCTCCTTCACAGTCACTTCATTCACCTTCCTGTAATCAAACACACATCCTCAAACTCCCATCTGTCTTGCGTACTGGGACTATGGGACTATTCCAAGCACTCTCGCTCCTCTCGATCACTCCCACTCTCTCAAGTTCCTCACACTGTTCCTCAATCTCTCGGGGGCAATAGGCGCAGAAAAGTGTCGGAGGACGCTGATATATGGGGTATCGTCCAATTCAAAAAACTATCTTGAACTCGGGGAGCTTAGATCCCCTGAAATCCTCATCACCCCGACTCAACGCACCCCGCCTATCCCACAACATCTGCATCAACCGCTCCCTCTCGTCATCACCAACATTTTTCATCCACCCCAATTCTTTCTCTCACTCATCATTACTTCCACTCATCACTTTTCTTTCATGCTACCTGTCATCACCTGCCCCCCCCGCACCCCCTAACATATCTTTCGTCTCGTCCACATCCACCAACGTATACAACAACCCCACACAATACCCACGTACACCCCCGCACTCGCTTTTTTCCTAAACATCGGCAAGAGGCCACAAAAAAAAACAACCGAGGATTCTCCATATCCATCCCACGTCACATAACACTCGCTTTTTCCTACACTCGGCATGAGGCCACAAAAACCCGAGGATTATCCATCCAAAATCCCGTCGTACACATGACACTCCGCTCTTACAACTTGTTCGCATCCACACCCTCAACCACATAGCACACTTGTCACCTTTGACAATCCCAAGACTATCGGCCACGCAACTTTCACACTAACAACTTCTCCAAACTTCTCGCGGCACTTTTACACTCTTTCGCAACCAACGGCACTCCCTTCCATATTTTACTGCTTACTCCTCCATCCCCATCCAAGTACAACTCTCCATGTACATTCCCCTTCCTATGCAACTCAATCATATTCCTGCTCGGATGGACCACCATCCCACACTTCTTCAGGAACCTGTATCCTAACAACATATCATACTTATCACTCCTTCCTCGATCACACAAAAAGTCACCTTCATCCATCACTACCCCTTCGATTTCTACATTTTCACGCAACATTCCCACCACAGGCATACCCAAATTTCCTATTCCTCGTACCTCCCCTTTACATTTCCTAATTCACACTCATCAGCAACTGTCACATCCATTCTTAAAAAGAACACTGACACTGCACCCAGTATCAATCAAAGCAACCAAAACACACACCCCTTTGCACCTCACTTTTACACTCATACATTCATGAGCTCTTCCTCCAAACCCTTTTTTCATGCAACAATCCTTCACGCACATGCATCACTCTTACTGACCGACACCAGAGGACCCACCCAAACTGAATCCCCTTTGTACCTAGTTTCCCGAACTCCCAACCTGACTCATCCTCTTTCGCCTACACACACTCGCCACATGACCTTCCATTCCACATTCAACACATTTTGCCCGCTGTTCCTTACACATCCTAGCATAATGCCCATTCTTCCGCAATTACACCGAAACAACCTCAGTCACACGAGTACCTCGACATCCACTTGCTATATGCCCTACTTGCCCACACCTGTAACACTTAACATCCTATCTTCTTACACTCGCTCACCAAATGCCCGTTTGTTTTCCCACACCCGAAGCAAGCTCCCAACGCCCACCGACATTCATTCTTCCTGTGCCCTAGCTTTCCACATCTGTAACATTGCTGCTCTCGTTCACGACTAACCGACCCTAATCTTCCAACGCTTGCACTCCGATCTCTCCTAGGGCTAACCATACTTACGTTACTGCTCTAACGCTCCTATCAACCAGTCGCTCTGCCATTCGCCTTGGCCCTTCCAAAACTGCCTCCCTAAGCTCTTAAACTCTGGTATAAACATCAGCCACTTCAGGTCCTAATACTAACACTTCTACTCTCTTTCATACACCTATCCAACTCATAATCCTCTATTCATTGTTTCCAAAATGTCGTTCCACGACAACCTTTCATTCGTCCATCGCATTTTCTCCTTACGTTTCAGATTTACAAACTCATCACACTCTCAGGCACAGTCGCCAACAACTTCCTCACTAACTCTTTACACTCATTTATCCCTTCGTCCCCAAACTTTTTCCTGGCCAATGTTTCCAACCTGCACACTACATCGACAACGACTCACCAACATTCATTCTTGCCTCATCAAAACCATGTTTTCTCCTATATCTAACACTACTCCTTATCCTCTTCGCCTGTTCCACAATCCTGGCTTTCACACTCTCATACGGCACATTCCCCTACACTCATCATTACCCCATACATATTTCAACAAAAATCCCGTCAAAAAGCCACCCAACTCTCTTGCCCAGACTCTCTTATTATCCCCATACTTTGCCTCACAATACCTCTCATATTCCTTAAAAAAACCCCTCTATGTCCCTACTACCATATTCCTCGTATTGTGACATCTAGGTATCTCTCTCATATATACAGCCTTTCGTACTTCCCGCTCACTCTCACTTTCGCTACTACCATTCTGACCCTCTTAACCTCGTCCGGAATATAGGGAATCAACTTCCATGCTAACATCCATGCTCCTGATTACGCTCTTCTTACCCTTCTTCTCTACCCACCTGTTTCCACTCACCGCTATCCAAATCACTCTCAGCCCTTTCCCCAATGTATTCATTCCTAGTCTCATCCTGTCCATCACCCTTACTAACCCTTCTTTCCCTTAATCGTCTTCTTTTCCTCAGCCCCCTTCTTATTCTTGTCCTCAGGCTTATCCTTATCCTGTCTCTTTCCCATTCTTGCCCTTTACCTACCACAAACAAGTCACCTTCGTCACTCGTAGTTTCATCCCCTCGCTCTTCCACTGTCTTTACCACTTCTGGCCTATCACAAGACAGTAGGCCTACCCCCTACAGCTCCTCTCCCATGAACCCCTTCATCATCTCCTGCCACTGCATTCATCATCCCTAAGAATTTTTCATCCATTTTCTCAACCATTCTCTCTTCTGCTCCTTTCACTTCTTCTTTCATTTCCACTTTTGCACTCCTTAGCATTCCTCTCATTTCCTCTAACTCGCTCTTCAGCTCCTCACACTCTACCCTTAACCTCTCATTATCCACTTCTAATTGTCTCTTATCCCTCTCCACCTCAATCCTCCCTTCAGCCTTTCCACCTCACTCAATCCTTCATCTCAAACCTTTCTCACACACTCATACACACTAGCCTAGACCAATTGTCCTGCAGCTGCCACACCAGCAGTCCCTGTTCGGGCGCCAAAAAAATAATGTGGCGGGATCACAAAAAACAAGTAACCTCCCCACATAAACTTAACCTGTCTGGCTATCAACCCACCCTCAATCACACTTTCCACTTAACACTAAAAAACACAGCAGGACAATTGCCCCAATACCTACATACCGAACACAAAAAACACAGGTACTCACCGCTGGCTTCTGATACCTAGGACTAGGCTGTGCTGTCGTCCACTGGATATAGGCTATAGGGTAGCCAACACACAACCACCGCCGACAACCAAACACAAATCAACCACCCGGGACCCACAACCCACAACTCAATAACCCCCAACGACTAAATGCAGATGAACACCAACCGCCTGAAAAAACACGACAACCACACGACTTACAGCAGTAACAACAACCCGCCAAAACCAACCCTGCCCCAACCACCACTAACAGACACCGAAATGCACCACCAACCTTCTTAACCTCACCACAACCAGGACAGACACACGCACAACAACTTCACAACCCCAAAATCTATCAAATACACCCAAACAACGACACACCAAAGGAAAACTGCTGCCAAAACCAACACTGACTTGACCAGACGCCTCACTGTTTACAACTCTCGTAACAGACTTCCATTGACTACCTACAGAGCGCTACAACAGACATGCTTCCGACCGCCATCTAAAACGCACTCCCTTCATTCTTCCACCAATCTCTCTCTCTCTCTCTCTCTCTCTCTCTCACACAACCTCTGTAGATGTTGTCAAATATAAACTAAATTACTCCTCCATAACTTCTCAACTGTTGAAATGAGAAAATTTCCTAATCAACTAAACTAAGTAGTATTGTCTCATAAGCCTGTGATGCAATCTTCCATGTTGCTTTCTGTAGCAGTTTCTCGTTGGACAAGTGGTTAACGTGCTCGCCTACTGACTCGGTAGTCTGAAGTTTGCTTTCCCGATCTGCCAATTTGGAATCAGAGAAACTTATTTCTGTTGATTAGAAATTCATTTCTCGATATGATGTGGTTTGGATTGGTTCCTAGCTGTTAATCAGCTCAGTGGTCTGGTTAAACTAAGATATACTTAACTTTTAACTTTCTGTAGTTCTTCTCTCTGCTCTTATCAGCCTCCTTGGTCTCAAGTGACGCTTAAAATATTATTATCTTGTTGCACTGATTCCAAATATCCTGATCAGTGACCTTGCTAAGGATACTGGTATCTGAAGCATGTTGAACAATTTGCATTATGGTCATATTGATATTGAAGTTTCAACTTCATTTCATGTCATAGCACTGTGGTGATAAGGAGTTGTATGGTCATTTTTATGGCAAAGGTACATAGTAGGCACTTTTAAGTTTCTGAATAAGCCCTTAATCCTTAGGCTAAAGCCAAGAGATAACTGTCTTCCAGTTCTAACATGAAATTTGACAAAGTGCATCACAGCTAACCTTCTCACCTTTTCTTAGAAGATTCTTTAATGTAGATTTATATACCTTTACTTACTATACAGATCAGTTTCCTGTAGATTGTAAAATAGAGGTTTGTGAAATTAAACCATAAAACACGTGTGAAAAATGACATTTTTTCCAACTTATAGGCTGATTATAATACTATTGGACTCATCGAAAAAGCTAACATCGAAGGCAGTGGCCAAGCCTTTAGTATTAACTGAAATGAAATTATGAAAGCCCTTCAGATAGAAGAAAAAATTTGTTCTACATGTTAGTGATTATAGGAATTCTCTATTCTTAGCGCTTGGTCATTATCTAAGAGGGCTTTAAAATATACCATGTTTGTAGGCTATGGACTTGCATATTCAAGGCCAGTGTGTGTTTGTGTGTATGAACTAAATGTCTTAAGTTTTCTGAAAAACATTAATCCTGCCTTTTTTCAAGACTGTTAACTTTAGGGGAGAAATTTATTAACACACTTCTAAATAAAATAATTCTGTATAGCCTTACCCATATTAGCTTGTGAAAGGCCAGTTACAAATTACATGTAACTGACTCCATAAACCACTTGTGGCTATTGTGTTTCCAAGTTACTATACCATGCCCTTATTCATACTTGTACATACAAAATCATTTTCTCTCTCAAAATTTTTTCCCTTGCTAAACCTTTGTCAGATATCTACTGAGATCCTAGAGGTACCTTAAACCCTTGGAATTTCATGGTTCTTATAACTTATCAAGCTGTTCGAGACCTCTTGAGTAGAAGCGCAGAATGAGGAGTTTTTATGTCATAGAGACATGCAAAATTTAAAATATTTTTAATGTTCCATCAAGACAAACCTATATATGTTACTGGGAGCAGCATTGTTTGAGCCCAAGTGATTGGGTTCTTCCTTGCAGTTGCTCCAGCTCACCAAAGTGCATGATAACTATGGTAACATCTTGTTTAATCGAGCTCCTTCAAGTAAGTAATACCGGAGGGGAAGAGTCAAGACAATTCTTGAAGTCTCAAGTTAGACCATTCTAGATAGCAGTATAGCATTTATGCTTGGAAAATAACAGTAATGTAGAAGATTATATATTCATGATTGAAAGTCGCGATGGTTTTTTTATTACAGGGTCCGTGAGAAAGATCATACTCATTTCTTCACCCATAAAATTACAAAGGAATGAAGACTACATTCCTCCAGAAGTTGTTCGAAGATAAGTGTTTTATAGGTAATGAAATCCTGAAATACTTATGACCATTTTCATAGTATTTAACCAAAGAGATATTTTTAGTCATGTTTAATTTTTGCAAAATGTTCCCATGTACCGTACATACTCTGCATCTTAAGAAAAATATTTATGGTGCACTTAAGAATAACTGTGAGAATTGCTTATAACCTGAAGAATACCATGCAGTACAATCAGCATCATGCTAAATAAGGTACCATAATAATTTTTGTTAATCTCTTTCATATTTAGATATAATCCTTAATCAGTACTGTGTATTAACTTGCAACTTGTTTTGAACAGGAACATTCATACAACACTACGAAGGAAGTAGAAAAGGCAAAGGTACAGAAAGATGCAGAGAAACTCCAGGCGCTTCGCAAAAAGCTACAGAACACCAAGCAAAGAGAAAAGACGGCTAAGAAAACACGCAGGACTCTAATTGAAGACATCAAGGAACGTAATCTGATAGACAGCAAACTGGAAGCTCAGTGAGGGTCTTACAAAGGTCTGTATGATAAACATATTATACTACAGTGTATAACTTTGGTCATTCTGTGAAAATAATATGAATAAGCAAGGCTTACAATCAACAGAGCAATGCCTATGTCACATTTACTTGTGGTGATGACAGGCCTGTTCTAGCATGTCCGGAATCTAACTTGTGCACTAGATATGTTAATGGCATGTCATCACTTTTTTATTGCCAACTTGACTACGTATATACTTAAAAAACCTTTTTTCATAATTTTTCTTATACACATACCATGTGATCTATTCAAGACAGCCAAAGTATACATCATGGAACTCAGCACATGGCATGCATGATTATTTCTATTGTATGAGATGTATGTGCTTCATTGGGTTCATTGGAAAGTGCTTTTCAAGAGCTTTTAACTGATGATGAATTTATTAGAATTTATATTAAAAAATCTGTAACAGTAGAGTAACAAAACAAGCCCAGGTAAACTGCATATCTGGATATCTTTATTTAAAACACTGCAGTGCCATATTTTCTACATGCGTAATTATATGGATTTAAAAGAGATTTTCAAGAGCTTTCCAATGAGCCTATATTCATTAAAATCGGTGGAAAAGTAAGGACGACAGAGTGAAAGGAGCGTCTGCAACAAGACTATGCTTTAATAGCTTAATTCAGCGTCTTCTCTACCTTTTCCTATGGCGCCGCGCAGTGACAATCAATGTTAATACATTTATATGCGCCTGTCCATTCCATGTATATAGTTCCATGTTACAGATATTTCCAAATACTGTGTCGTCATCCTGCTACTTCCTTACTAATCTGTTCCTTGACTGACTACAGTCGGTACACTATCTTCTGTTATCTGACTGATTCTCCTCCATCTCCATCTTTGTATCCCTTGACGATTTTACTTTTTTTTAAAGCCTTTAAACACCATATCTCTCAACTATTTTATTTCCCCATTTGTTATCAGATCTTTCCAGCACACTCTACCTATGAATCTTTGTAAAAATCCATCTCTCTTCTGCATAAAGAAGCATAAGACATGCAGTGAAGTCCTGGGTGTCTGATAATTCATTCCTGGTCTTGCCAGAAAACTTGGGTCGCATATAACAATACAATACAGTATACTACCCATTTTGTGCATAATGAACATGCACACAATAGATAATTGAGTTTACAAATGAGAGATATATAACTAATCATGGTTTTTCAAGTTGTGGAGGGAGAGAGAAAGTAGTGGAAGGCAGTAGAAAATGGAATGCTTAAATCTTTCAAAGTGCTGTAAACTATAGTCACCCACTGAGAACACACTGACTCGGCTCAGTTCAGTAACCAAGAGTTCTGTTTATACATACATGTATACATTAGTAGAAAGGACCGAGAATGAGAATATGTGGTTTAGTAAATTCCTCTCTCAAGTTTCTTACCTTTTATACACTGTAAACCCATCTTATTTGCTTTTTGAGGCCTGGAGAGTGTCTTGAATTGAAATGAAAGTCCTTTGTAGGAAGATACAGACCCTCTGGCGAGTCATGGAGAACTTTAGGGTAAGACTTGAAGAGGGAAGAGCACAATTCATTAAGAATATTCCTGGGTGGAGAACAGTAAAATCAGTGGTTGAGTCTGAATAGTTTGAGAGCAAAGCTCTGCAGAAGAATTCATTGCAAAGTTAGGGGCCAGAAGATACCTGCTCCATGAAATGATGCTTCCTAATAATATATCTTATTTGATACAGACTACACAGGTTATCAAGGTAGTTTACTTGTTTTGTCTTAATATTACCTCGGGCTGATCATCATTGCCTTCATTTTCCTCTCGTGTTGTTGACGACATGTTTACACACTTGGCAATTTCCTCAAACTATCAGCAGCAGCAGCTGATATCCAGGGGCATTCATACATGAAAAGTCTTTTAACCCTTAAACGCCGAAGCGGTAAAATAAAAATTGTCTCCCGTGTGCCGGAGGTGTTTCGGAGTGAGCGGGGAAGTGGAAGAAATATTTTTTTTTCAAAAAATCACAGCGCGCTCAGTTTTCAAGATTAAGAGTTCATTTTGTCTCCTTTTTTTGCCATTGCCTGAACGTTTAGTATGCAACCATCAGAAATGAAAAAAAATTATCATTCTATATATAAATAATGCGGAGATTATGATAGGCGAAAAAAAAACAAAATTCATATATAATTGTATTCAAAATCCCGCTTATGCACAAACGGTTAAAGGTAACGAAGTTAATTTTTTTTGTGTAATGTACACTAAATTGCAATCATTTTGGTATATAACACATTGTAAAACGATAAAATCAACACAGAGAAAATATTATCACAAAAATAATGCATGAATTCGTAAGTGCGCGGACGTAAAACAAATATTTTTTCAAAAATTCACCAATAAATCTAAATATTGTCCTAGAGACTTCCAATTTCTTTCCAAAATGAAGAAAAATAAAAAAATTGAATATTACTATACTGTAAGAGTATTAGCTTACAATTGCAGTTTTCGACCATATCTGACGAGTCAAAGTTGACCAAATGTCGAATTTTTTTATATATATTTTTTTATATGCAATTATTTGGGAAAATTAGAAAAGCTACAACCTTCAAATATTTTTCGTTTTATGTTTTACATGAAATTGCGCACATTTTCATATATAAAACTCTATGAAATGCCTAATATGGAAAACAGAGCAATATTCCAAGAATGGGACATACGCATTTCGGAGATTTGTGGCGGAGAATCCGCGCGCGGAGGAAGGAAAGTTTTTTTTTTTAAATTCACCATAAATCTAAATATTGTGCTAGAGACTTCGAATTTGTTTCAAGATTAAGATAAATGATTGAATATTACTAGACTGTAAGAGATTTAGCTTACAATTGCGTTTTTTCGACCATTTTGGTAGAGTCAAAGTGACCGCGAACGTGTTTTTTTTCTATTTATCGTGATTTATATGCAAATATTTCAAAAATGAGAAAAGCTACAACCTTCAATTATTTTTTGTTGTATTTTACATGAAATTGCGCACATTTTCATATATAAAACTTTATGTAACGGCTAATTTAAAATGGTGCAAACATTACCACAATCACACGTATGATTTTTTCGGAAGAGTTACCGCGCAGACGTAAAAAAGAAAATGTTATTTTTTTCATAAATTCACCATAAATCGAAATATTGTGCTAGAGACTTCCAATTTGTTGCAAATGAAGGTAAATGCTTGAATATTACTAGAATATAAGCTTTTAGCTTACAATTGCGTTTTTCGACCATTTCAGTAGAGTCAAAGTTGACTGAAGGTTGAAAAATTTGTCACATCATTTTTTATATGAAAATATTTCAAAATTGATAAAAGCTACAACCCATGGGTTGTTTTTGAGTTGTATTGTTGCATGAAATTAGCGCACATTTTCCTTATATATAAAACTTTATGTAACGGCTAATTTTAAAATGGTGCAAACATTACCACAATCGCATGTATGATTTTTTTCGGAAGAGTTACCCCGCGCGGACGTAAGGAAAAGGTTTTTTCATAAATTCACCATAAATCGAAATATTGTGCTAGAGACTTCCAATTAGTTGCAAAATGAAGGTAAATGATTGAATATTACTAAAATATAAGAGTTTTAGCTTACAATTGCGTTTTCGACTATTTCGGTAGAGTCAAAGTTGACCAAAGTTTGAAATTTTGGCATTTATTGTTATTTATGAAAATATCTCAAAACTGATAAAAGCTACAATCATGAGTATTTGTTTGTTTGTATTCTACATAAAAATGCGCACATTTTCATATATAATACTCCATGTAATGGCTAATTTAAAATGGTACAAAAATTATGTCAAAGTGACTAAATAATTTCAGAGATGTGTCACAGATACTTTTTAGTGCGTCAAGAAAGAAATTCGCGCTTGCGCGCGCCTGCGTAACGATTGTAAACAAAACACACCTTGATCCGTGAACTCCCAGCATCCCCCAAGGCGCGTGATTCAAGAGTTTTCGGCTGGTAGGCCTAAAAGCATTTTTTCCACGAATTTTTAAAAAAACTTTTGTATGTTGACGTAAATACGTCCAGTCGGCGTTTAAGGGTTGTTAGGGGGAAACATCACAACAGGCCAACCCTCATCACGGTAGACGGTCTTATTCACTCGATATTTAATTGGTGAAACATGAATACAATTGCAACTCTAAGCATACCATTTAAAAGACTGAAGTTTCGTCAACATATTGTGATATATGAAAGCCCCATACGAACTAAAATAAGCATGTGAGCTCTTCATAAAATATGTTTTTCAAGGCAGTTTTTAAATCCAATATGGCGGCTACGTTTTTCAAGGACGGTTCTCATCAGTGACGGCCACCATCTTTCCCCAGCCTTCCCAGCACTCATTTGAACAATGTTAGCGTATGTATGTAACGTTTATTGATCTTACTCAAGATTGCAGTTGTAATCAGCACAATAAAACAACATTTTGGTTGCCTATATTAGTGAAAGTATGAAACTTGTTATTCCCGGGGTGGGGTTATGGTTTGAACTGAATTCATTCTTACCTTGTAATCGGCGGTTTTTATCCTTACTGCCATCACAACTGAAACTCCACAGTGCTTATTTGATTGTTATTATACACATTTTGGTCTCAGTTCACTCCACATTGCACTTTAAAAAAAACCCGTTGCTGTTCCTGGTTTCTAAGCGCGCGCTGCCATAAACACAATTACAAACAGCAGACGACGACAGACGACGAAACTGCAAAGTTTTATTCCCTAAACTGTTTACTTTACTCGTTATTTTAGTTTAAATTTACATTGTTATTTAAAAATTTTGATTTAATTCATGTATATTATCCTTTTTTGCAACCAAATTACCCCGAAAAATTACAGATATTTCTAACGTAGATAAAATCAAATGTTTTCTAACGTTTTCGTACATCTGGCTGCCGAAAACCATAGAGGAACGAATACTGAAAAGTGCCATAGAGGAACGACTACGTTTTTTTTTTTTTTTTTTTTGTTTTTTTTTTGTTTTTGCTTTTTTGTTTTTGCTAGCACTTTTCATTGATTTCAGTCTTTATTAGTATTTGAATTTCTTAAATAATCGTATGCCAGAAATAAATGTAACCTTTAATGTTTGCATGCTTTAATGTTTGCATGCTAAGAATGGCAAAATCATCGTTTGCCACATTAGTGGAGGCTTCACACATACGCCGTTCCACCATTATCCTGTTAAGCGTCCGCCCCTGATGAGCTCGCTGCTAACGTACCGTCACGCTTTTTTTGTAATCAGCGATCATAGCACTGATGATAGTTTTTCAAAGTTAATATTGATTTTATGCTTGTTATTCATACTGTAATTAACTGTAGGACGGAAATTCTCTCTCTCTCTCTCTCTCTCTCTCTCTATCTCTCTCTATCTCCTCTCTCTCTCTCTCTCTCTCGGAGTCCAGTCACTCGGCAAAGAAAAGTCATCTTCACTCCCGCAATTGGAAGAAAAGTTTGTATCATCCTGGAGGATCAGAACTAGAGCTCTCATCATCAAATAGGTTATCAATATCACACTCCTCATCTAGTATTTGATTGATCTCACCTAAAGAAATATGCTCCTCTTTGGGACATTCATTGTGAAAGACGCGAAATCCAATTTGTCTCGATAAACGCCCCGAAGCGTATTGAAAGAAAACCAACAGGGACAGGCAGTTTTCTAGCATAAGCGACCACCAGGAAAGAGTTGCCAGGCTGGAAATAAGTTTCCCATGTGCTGAGAGTGTTACCAAATGATGTTCGTACACTTTCTATACGAGTAAACGTATTATTACGGGCTGACGGCTTGACAAGCACAGTTAAAGTCTTGAACGTAATATTCCCGTTGAAGGCGCTACCGAGTAGATCGCGGTAAACGTATTATTACGTGGGTGACGCTTAACAGGTTATAACTGTTTCCATGAATTCTAGTTGTCATAGTATGCAATAATGATAAAATGGCTTTAATTATTTATGTATATATACTTCCAATACATAGCCTAATTTCACCAATTTCAACGTTTTGTGTGTAGTCTTATACCCAGTTTGGAGGGTCAACACATACGAATGGCAACAGAGAGAGAGAGAGAGAGAGAGAGAGAAAGGAAGGCGGAGGAACGAAGAAGAAAAGGGATGGCGGTGGAGGGGGGGGGGGGGGGGGAGGGGGGGGGGGGTTGGGGAGAGGGTAGGTGGAGCTTTATACGCGTGTTCGTATCCATTTCTGCATATGGAGTTTTTGTCTCTTGGTACAAGGACAAGTGTCGTTATTCTTTACGATTAGTGATTCACGATACCCTTATAAATTACGGCACTGGGTGTAATGCACTATAGCAAAACTCGTTCTGTTAAGAGTGTTCGTTACAGAAATAGGTATTGCCCAAAAACCTGCTTGCACTGTCTCTGAAACCCATAGTAGACATGCTGCTTAGTTGTCAATCAAGTTTTTATAACCAAGTATTTTTTACAAGCTAGCTATTGAATAAATTTGTATTTTTCTCAGTCAAAACATATGCCCCTCAATGCTAACTTTCCTCTTTTAACGACTTTCTGGTCATTGCAAATTCGGCCCCATAATTTCTTATGGTGCGAAAACAGACAAGAGGCCCATGGACCGAAAAAACGATTTGCGTCACATCGACGGCGATAATCCAGCAGTAAACATCTTCATATATCCAAAAAAGTAAATAATAAAGATATATATGCGCATTACGATTATAACAATTACATGTATAGCTGATAACAATCTGCATGAATAACTGGTAAACTGTTCTGCAATGACAGTTGAGTATAGCAATTATTTACAATAGGTACGAAAGTCAAGATGTCGTGACGTCATAATACAGAACTTGAAAGAACGTTCTAATTCAGAAAAATAATTACTTAAATTTGAGTCAGAGTCGAGTTACTTTTTCAATAACGAATATTTTCAAATTAATCATCATAAATATGTAAAATATTGACGTTTTACTACTTATTTAAAAATTAGCCAAGAGCACGCTTCTCGTCATCTTCTACCCCAACAGCTGTTTACGCCTGGCTTGTTGTTGATGAGAAATCGTGTTTCGATTGTTGTGATAAAAGTGCTCCAGCGTCTGTGGGTACAAGTGGTGTGCGGATTTATCACAGGAAATGGTTAGTTTATTGACACAAGCTACTCCGTAAACATCGAGATGGCGTCAATCTTCTAAATACCTCGAGTTGTAAGTAAAAATGTTGAACGCGTTTTGGTGAGATTTGCACTACGTTTGAGACCGTTTTCAGTACCCTCTGTTTAATCTTAAAATTTGGCCTTAATTTCTAACTTTGGTAGAAAAAATACTTACTTCGAAAGGAGAGTAGAGGTCTTTAGCTCCGTTTCTCACCAACAACAAGTCGCGACTGATGCCCATCTCGGGTGTCAGGACGCGTTATAATGTACTTTTTCGGAGGGTGGCTTGCATTGATGGTAGGTGGCCTGCTTGGCCTGCTGTGATGATCTACCCTAGCCTAAACTTGATATCAGCCTGTGACTAAATCATTGAGATATCATAAAATATAACTCGTTTCCTTTAGACAGTCTCAGGTTGAGACCCCATAGAAGGCTACGGTCTATAGGTTAACCTAGGAGTACCATAGGGCTAACTAGAGGTTAATTATATAATCTATAAACATCTATAACTCACATTATTACAGGAATCATCGGTTATCCTTGTAATTTACCTATTATTACGATTAATTAAGAATTGTCTAGATTATGAAGACGGCAATTGTTATAGAAAAAGACGTTTGAACTTTGAATAAAGTTACGTTACTAAGGCAGCCAATGGCGTGCTGACTGTGTTGACATTATGGGCGTCTTCTCTTTGATAGTATTTATGTTTGATGTTCTGGTTTAGAAGTAGTTTCGGTTGTTTTCATTCCTTCTAATAAGTCAATTGGTGGACACTTGTAAGCAATCAGTGGGAATATAATTAAAAATCCATGTAATTTACTAATAAACTAAATAATATAATGGTAATTATTAGGCCAAATAATGGATTCCGGTAATGGCGGTTTGTTTACGTTTTGGGCGTCGTCTCCTGAGGACTTCTCGTTCGTGGTTCCCGTTTGAATTTGATGTTTTGATTCAAACCTAATTGATGAAAAGGGAAAGTTGGATATAATCATTGGAGAAATAATTTAAAATATAGAAAATTTATCTCATTGAGAAATGATTAGGATAAGTGACGATAAGTACTCCGGCCGATGTAGTAGTAGTAGTAGTAGTAGTAGTAGTAGTAGTAAAAAGTTAAGTATATCTTAGTTTTACCAGACCACTGAGCTGATTAGCAGCTCTCCTAGGGCTGGCCCGAAGGATTAGATATTTTTACGTGGCTAGGAACCGATTGGTCACCTAGCAACGGGACCTACAGCTTATTGTGGGATCCGAACCACACTAAATCGAGAAATGAATTTCTATCACCAGAAATAAATCCTCTAATTCCGCGTTGGCCGAGCCGGGAATCGAACTTCGGACCACCGAATTGGCAGCCAAGCGCGAAAACCACTCGTCCAGCGAGGAACTAAGTAGTAGTAGTAGTAGTAGTAGTAGTAGTAGTAGTAGTAGTAGTAGTAGTGTATGTGGACTTTACTTAAGAAACGGATTTTCTGCTTGTTTTAATTCCACCTTTGTTTACGTTTAAGTTATTTTTCTTTATGCAATAGTACCATAATTCTTTCAGACATTCTTTCCTATTTTCAACCTCCCTCTCAGCAGATCTGCAAAGAAGAGTATGTTAGCTATCAGTGCCTTTTTATTTTCCTGATATGGCTGCTGCACAAAACTATGGCTACCTATTTCTAATCTCTTATTATGCTGGGTAGTAGAGTAAGAAATATGCTAGATTTTTATTTTTTTTTTTTTTCCTCACCCAGCAAAAAACATTTGATGCCATTTTTCCCCTTTTATTCTATTTCTATTATTTAATCCTAGTGTGCCTGTAGTCAGTTTTGTTTTTTCAGTGTTGTCATACCAGATTTCTTCTCTTATCTTTTTGTAATAGTATTTTCTGTAGACTCTTAATGTTGTCTCGTCATTCACTTCTCTCTCTCTGCCATGCATTTCTGCCCCAGTTGTTTATCATTTCTTTGGGCTGTTTACCTTTAACCGCTTAAATTTTACTCAAGTTTATGTTTAATTCTCTCATATATTCTTTTACTTGCATTTTCCAGGGGTTTTTCTTGTTTTCTTACTGATCCATGGTTATCTCATTTAGGGGCCTGTTTCCATCACTCTAAAGTGTACTTTTCAGATAGAATAGTTTATTCTTCATATAATATATCTCTTGAGTGGCAGGAATGATGAAAGAAAGGAAAAGGCCCCTATTTCAGATCTTGACGCATATCTTGGTGCTTTCAGAATTGTTCTGTTTAGTACTTGATTGCCTACTTTTTGTAATTCATTGATGGTTTTCTTCTACTAGAGTTTCATGACTTCCATGGCATTCAAGAAAGGATGGCATTGATCGCTAATCTTCTCCAATACAGCTTTCCTATTTTCAACCTATTACAGATTTTACTGATGATTGCATTAGCCACATTTGGCCCTTTTTGTGGCTTTGCTTTCAATTTTGGTTTCCCTTTTTATTTTTATCTGTTTCTCTGAAAGCATAGCCCCTCCATAATGTTGATTGTTACTTTTAGGTATCTAATCTACTTAACTAGTTTCATTTCTTCTAAGTGCTCCATATTTTCACCATCATAGATACTATACCAGTCGTTATATATTAATATGTTACTCTTGTCCTTGTTTATGTTTAGGCCACATTCACTCGCTATTTCCATAAGGGATTTTATTTCTTTTGTTATTTCATGAAGTGTGTGTCCTAGTGTTAATCCATCATCTATATATAACTAGTTGCCTACAATCCTTTATAACTTCATTTCTAAAACCTTCTGTTGTATTTTCTAGTTTTTCTATATTCAGGTATGTTATTACTAAGAAAGAATATGGTTGACCCATTGCATCCCTGTCATATTCCATTAGTTACATTTAGCTCTATTTGTTCTATATTGTTAAGGCATAGTCTTGTTACATCATTTATATACATCTTTGCAACTGCATTTATTACTTCTGCATGCAGCCTATATTTCATCATGATCTCTATGAGCATTTTTCTATTAACTGAGCCAAATGCTTTTTGGAAGTCTATTGATACTACAAATAATGGGTCCTTTCTTCTGTAAGTCTCTTGTATGCAGTATTGTAATATATATAAATGATCAAGTCCTCTCCTTTGTTACAGTTACAAGCCTGATTGCAGTTCATTCATCTTTCCTATATTTCTAATATGCATTTCTATTTTGGTTTTCAGGATCCCCATGAAAATTTTATATGATGCATTTGTTAGAGCAATTGGCCTTAGATCTATGACTGTGTGGTTTCGTTTTTTGGGCGTAAGTGTTGTTTTTTACTTAAACCAGCTTCTCTGCGTTTTCCTGCCCTTCAGTATACTGTTTAAACATTCTGCCAATTCTTTTTGAAGGTTGTTACTTTGTAAGAGTAGTTTGAACAAAACTGGCTTAATTCCATCTGGCCCTGGTGCTTTATTTGCCTTCATTTTCTCAAGTTTATTTTTTACATCTTCTTCTGTTATGTTGATTTCTTCCATGGGTTTAATTTCTCTCTCTGTTAGGTCATACACTCCATGCATGTGTTCTCTTAAAAATATATGGTATTTCATCTGCTGTCCTAATCTTTTCACCATTTTTCCATGTCATGTTTATATTGTTCTTTCTTGCTTTCACTCCATATCTCTCCTATTTTGTTTTCTTTTTGGTATATTGTTTCTCAGAATTTTACCTGCTCTTTCCCTAGGGTTTCTCCCTTCCTCTCTTGCTTATTTTCGTCGAATATCCTTATCCATTCTTTTTTTGAGGTGATCTTTCCTCTCATCATGTCTATATATTCCCAGATTTTCCTTTATCTGTATATATCATTCATTATCTCATTGCTAACCCTTTCTTCATATTCTTTCCTTATCATTATCGGTACTTTTTGTTTTTGTTTATGATATGCTTCTTCATAGTGTCTCTTTTCTTTTAATCTTGTGGCTTTCCTCTTTAGATTGTTATATATCCTTCTTTGGCTTATTTCTTTCTTTATTTCTTTGGTGACCCATACTGGTTCTATTTCTTCTTGCTTTCCTTTCTTTAACCTTCTTTTGATTATCTTCTCTAGGTTATTTGCTTTGGCTTCGCTCATTGTTTCCTCCATCTGGGTTACATCTCCTTTTCTGTCTTGTTGGCTTACTTTACATTCTATATATTCAAGGTATTTTCTGGTGGACTCTTTCTGTAATTTTCAGATATTTGATTTCTTTTCTATCATTTCTGAATGTCTTCTTTACTTTAGCGTTCATTCTAAATTGGACCTTTAGGAGGTGACGGTCTGATAAGTCATATTCATATTTTCCCTCATCTATCTCAATACATTCATAGTTTTTATACATATTTTGGTTGACTAGGGCAAAGTCTATAGTGCTGTTCTGATCTCCTTTACTCCAGGTTATCTCCCTTTGCAGCTGGGATCTCCATTTTATAGCGTTAGGTCGTATTTTTCCATTAGGTCCACAACGTATTTTCTATTTTGGTCAAGTTCTTGTGTCCCTATGAAACCTAAATGCCCATTGAAATCCCCAAGGACAATCACAGGCAGGTTTGTGTCTTCTCTAGTGCTACATGAAAGGCGCTTCTTATTCGTTCATTTCTTTCTTTATCACTAGTTGACATGTAGACTAGGATTAGCTTAAATCTTGCTGTTCTATAATTGCCCTCTACTATTAGAATGTCTTTGTGTTCTGACTTTTCTTTTTCCATCTGGGTCCCTCCTTTGGATCTATACATTATTAGTACACCTCCTCCTTTGGTGTCGTCTTCACCTCTCATTGAGTCTTTCATTCTGATACTTGTTGGAAATAGTAATTTTTGCTGTTTAAGGTGTGTTTCTGTGATGCACATTATTGTGTTTTCTTTTGTTAAGTCCACTAGCTCGATTAATTTTGCTTTTGTCAGCCATTGGGTGTTTTTATGAGCTTTATTTCTAGATTTCTTGATGCATCTTCTGTGTTGCTCACTATCTTTTCATTTTCTCTATGTACAAAATTGCTTCTACCATCTAACCATTTATCTATAATTTGCGAACAACCTGTGCTAACTTGCCGTATTAGGACGGGAATTGTGTGTTGGTTGGTTGGTTATGGGTCGAGGCAATGCCTTTACAACGGCGCCTCTTAATCTTAAGACTTATTTTTAATTGTTGAGCTCTTTTATTCTTTTTTCTCTTTTTTTCCACATCTTTTTTAAAGTCTCTTTCCTCATTTCATTATGTTCTTCTCTAAATAGGAATTTTCCAACAATATCGTTTTCATTCTCTTCATAAGGTTGCTGAAGGCCAATTGATCTTAGGTGTTCTTCTCTGTAAGCAAGACAACATAAAAGAAAATGAAAAATATCTTCCTCTGTATTAACACAAAAAGGACAACAGGTGTTCCGGTTCTGATGTCTCTTTGTTATATTTA
Organism: Macrobrachium nipponense; assembly: GCF_015104395.2. Taxonomy (NCBI): domain Eukaryota; kingdom Metazoa; phylum Arthropoda; class Malacostraca; order Decapoda; family Palaemonidae; genus Macrobrachium; species Macrobrachium nipponense. Next base: position 21,968,415 of record NC_087222.1, read on the forward strand.
AATGCAGTGAGTTGGTTCTGGCTCTAAAAGAAGTATCGAACCAAAAGTGTTGACGTAAATTTCTTCATCTTTTATTTCACTTTTCCACAATTTTTATATATATATTTATGGTCAATTTAGTTTTCCAAGTCTTCTTTCCACTTTACTGTGTCCCGATTCTGGCTTTGTCCTTAGTTTCTGTTTTTTGGACATTCCTTCCATTTTTCTTAAATAGATTTTAATTCCTCCATGTACTTTTCCACTGTTTTCCCCAATTTTCTTTCCTTTTCTTGCATATCTATAATTATTTTCTTCAGTAACTCTTTCCGTCCATTTATAGTATTATTTACATAACTTAGCTTTCCACTTATAATTCTGTTTATCATGGGAAGGAAATGATTCTATCCTCCCCCCATAATGTGGCTACTACGGTACTTCTACAAGCTCCTAAGTATTTTCCTTATAAACCCCATTGCCTCTATTCTTTGCAATTTTTCTATTTCTTTGATCTTGTTAAATTAACTACATTGGTCCCATATAAGATTGATGGTAGAGCTATATTCCAAGTATGTTTTACTTATAGTACTTTTTTACAGCTTTTCTCATCACTGAATACGTTAGGTTGGCTAAATTCTGTGCTTTGTCCATCATTTCCTTTTCTGTAGCTTAAACAGATTTTTAGTATTGTTTACCTTTATTCCTAAATATGTTATATTCTCCCGCACTTTTTTTTTTTTATATCCCCAATCTCTCCTGGTTTTTTCCTTCATATTGAAAATAATGATGCTGCTTTTCTCTTTATTTATATTTTTCTAGCCCACATTTGGTTTCCCATATCTGTTAAATCTTTATAGTTTTCCTTGCGTCTTCTATATTTTCCTGCTAATACTAACCCATCATCAGCAGATCCTGTCCCTTTCCTCCTCCATTTTTCTAATTATCAAATATGTCATCAATTTGAAAAAGTGATGTAACAAAACCTGAGCACTCTTGCCTAATTCCACTGGTAATTTCCATTTCCTGTTCATCTCCCTCCCCTAGGTCTATTAGTGTGCTATCCCCTTCGTATATATTAGCTACTGTCTCTATGATTTTGAATGTATTTTGAACTGTTTCATGACTTCGATCATAACTTCTCTTTTTACCGAGTCAAAGGTCTTTAACTGTAATCGATAGCTATTACTATTAGAGGTTTTCTATTCCTATAGCTCTCTTCTACACAATATTGTAGTGTAAGGATATTATCTTCAATCATACTCCCTCTTGTGAATCCTGCTTTGCATTCGTGATCTTCTTCATTCAGTCTGAGGTGTGCTTCTTATTTTTATCTTTTTAGCAGCATCATGAATACTTCTTTGTATGATATATTTAATAAAGCTATTGGCCTTAGATCCTTGGCCTTTGGTTTCCTTTTCTTTTCTATCATTTTCGTTCTCGATTTCTTCCAAGATTCAGGCCTTTCTTTGATTTCTAGCTCTTTGTTGTAGCATCTAACCAATACTTCTATACAGGTTTTGCTCTTCATTAATGCTTTGTAAAGCTCTGGTTTGATTCCATCTGTGCCTGCAGCTTTTTTTGCTTTGAGCTTACCTAGACAAGCTATGACTTTTCCTCGGTTATCAGAGTTTCCTGCATTGGTATTATCTTTCTTTTGCATTCCATCAATGGGTCCATGTGTTCTCTTAGTACTTTTGGGAATCTAGTCTCCAATTCTTATGGAATCATCTATTTCTGCCATTTCATTCTCATATTCCATTCCTTTTTCTCTTCCATTCCAGATTTCTTTCCCCTTTATTTTATTTTCGTGTTTACTGTATTGGTTCTCCAATAATTCACTAATTCGTCCTTTGTTTCAGCCTCATTTAGCTTTCTTCCCTCCCTGTTTCATTAATATAAATTTTATAACTTCTTTTCTTGTTTTTTTTTGCGTTGTTTTCTTAACCTTAACCAATAAAATTTCCCAAGACCTCTCTATTTTTGGTTCTTTTTATTTCTTGTGTTATTTTCTTTTCATAAATTGTTGTCTCTTCTTTTATTAATAGCTGCACTTTTTTTTCTTTTCTTCTCTAGACTTTCCTTTACGACATTGTCGCTCTCATTTCTTTTCTTCCTATTCAGCTCTTTCCTTTCCTTAATACTTCTTCTTATTTCTTCATTGAACCAGGGTTGCTCTTCTACTTTTTCCTCTACTAGCATCTTTCTCCTATATGTTCTCACTAGCTTGTCTTCTGCTACTTCTTTTATTGAGAAGTCCATATCTGTGATTCTGTCTATGTCTTTATCTATTAAGATCTCTTTTAGTATTTGAATAGTCATTTAGGCTACCTTCATCTGTTTTGAAGTATCTGACTTCCTCCCATTTAATGGCAATTAGGTTATGGTCAGAGATATAAAATTAATTTTTGTCTTCATCAATTACCATCTCCTCAAAATTTCCATAGAACTTCTCATTGACTAAAGCAAAATCTATTACACTTTTCATCTGCATCCTCTCCAATGTGTAGACTCCAGGGCATCTGTCATCTCCATTAAGTAGTATTAGCCTATGCTCATTCATCCATTCTAGTATTATTTCCCCGTTTCTGTCTGTATTCTGGTGGCCTAAGAAACCTACATGGCCATTAAGATGTCCTAATATTAATTATGATTCTTGGTCATTTATGTTTTTAATAATGTTTTCGTATTCCAGTTTTATTGCTTTATCTCTATTTTTATCCTCCTCTGTATTTCCTATTGATAAGTATAACAACAAAATATGATTAATATTATTGTATATTTTACATTTAACACACAATAAATCTTTGCTAATGGTCTCCACCGTGTTTATCTCTGTTATCACTGTTTCTATGTAGCATCATTAACCCTCCTCCTTTTTGTCTTTCATATCCCTCATATTTTCCATTTTATTTATATCTTTACTTAATGCTACTATGTCTAGTTTCTGATGAATTTCAGTTAAACAAAATATCTTATTAGCATTGTCTATAACACTTTCTATCTTCAGTAACTTCTGTTTAGTTAAACATTGTATATTTATCATCTTTGTAGGTGCGTTCGTGCATTTACACACGCACACAAACTTCTGCAGGTGAAAAGACAAATATTGTGAGATCGAGAGTTTTCAGTAATGAAATGCAGCTCCTTCCCAAGTCCTAAACAATCAAAGCCCCAGAAAAAGGCCTGGTAACGATCAGAAGCTGGATCACGACAGGAGAGAGAGAGAGAGAGAGAAATATGTGGAAACGACTCTCAGGAGGTCGAAGAAGAAGAAGAAGAAGAAGACCCTTGTTCTCATGACCATGTGCCATAAAAAGCACTGAAAAGGGAAATAAAGATAAGAATCAAATCAAGATGTCCAAGAGACTTTGAGAGGAAAGAGGAAAGAAATGAAGAAGCTGAGGTTCATAGATAACTTCGAGGAAAACAAGTACACAATTAAGGGAACTGGAAACAAAGGATGCGTGTATCATAATGAAAGCCAGACTGAATCTGTTGAACTTTAAGGGGCAAATTTAAGGACGAGGTCTGTGAAATAAGCAGAGGGAGGAGGACACCACCGAACATTTATTTATGTGTAAACCGTTACAAAAAACAGACCAGGATATAAATTTAGGGACACTGACATCCCCTAACAGAAAGCTGGGAGAATGTATAAGGATAGCCCTCAAAATTAAGAATGTTCTTAATCAACCTGGAAAGGGATGGATGTCAAAGCTAAGTAGCGAGAACGGCTCTGCCTCAGTTATAAAGAAGAAGAAATGAAAGGGAGTTGGGTTAAAAGTAAAGTAGAAATATTGTATTATATATAATTTAGAAATATCTGTAATTTTTCGTGGTTTATTTTGTGGCAAAAAAGGGAAAATATTCATGAATTAAAATACAAAATTTTGAAGTAACATAAATTTAAACTAAATAATGAGCAACGCAAACAATTAAGGAAATAAACAATGTAGTAGTGTGCCCACAACTGTGTTTGTGGATTGGGAGCTTAGGAGGAATCAGAACCGATAAAACAAGCAAGGGAGCCGTTTCAAAGACATTTGCCGCCTACTACTACTACTGATGCTACTCCATTCGACTGGTGACTTCTATTCAAACGTCTGATATTGAATGTTATTCTGTGAACACACAATTCCCGTTTATTATGGTGAGTTAGCACAAGTTACAGGTTACCTATAGACTATATATAGACTCTGTGTAGACTGTATAGCCTATTGTCTGTGTATTGACTTTGCTATATGTATGGAGACTACCCTTTTCATTACCCTCTGTTTAAATCTTCAAATATGGAGTTAATTTCTAACTTGGAGAAAATACTTACTTCGAAAGGAGAGTAGAGGTCTTTAGCTCCTTCTCTCACCAACAACAACTCGTGACTGATGACCATCTCCGGTGTCAGGACGCGTTATAGGGGGAAAAACCAGCGACTACCAACCCTTATCACGGTGGACAGGTCTTATTCACTCGATATTTAAATGGTGAAACAAGAATACAATTACAACTCCAAGCATACCATTCAAAAGATTGAAGTTTCGTCAACATAATGTGATATATGAAAGCCCCATACGAACTAAAATAAGCATGTGACGCTCTTTGTAAAATATGTTTTCGTGGCAGTTTTAAAATCCAATATGGCGGCTACCGTGGGATGTACAGGCTTTGATCAGTGACGAAAATCATCTTTCCCAGCCTTCCCAGCAATCATTTGAACAATGTTAGCATATGCATGTAACGTTTATTGATCTTACTCAAGATTGCAGTTGTAATCAGCACAATAAAACAACATTTTGTTGCCTATATTAGTGAAAGTTTGAAACTTTTTATTCCCGGGGTCATGGTTTGAACTGAATTCATTCTTACCTTGTAATCGGTGGTTTTTATCCTTACTGCCATCACAACTGAAACTCCACAATGCTTATTTCATTGTTATTTGACACATTTTGGTCTCAGTTCACTCCACATTGCACTTTAAACAAGTTGCTGTTGCTGGTTCCTAAGCGCGCGCGCCACAAACACAGTTACGAACAGCAGACGATGAAACTGCAAAGTTTTATTCCCTAAAATGTTTACTTTACTCGTTATTTAGTTCAAATTTACTTTGGTATTTAAAAATTTTAATTTAATTCATGTATATTATCCCTTTTTTGCAACCAAATTACCCCCAAAAATTACAGATATTTCTAAAGTAGATACAGTCAAATGTTTCTAAAGTTTTTGTACATCTGGCTGCCGAAAACCATAGAGGAACGACTATGGATAAGTGGATTATATACATAATTTTTTTTTTTTGCTTTTTTGTTTTTGCTAGCACTTTTCATTGATTTCAGTCTATATTAGTATTTTGAATTTCTTTAATAACCGTATGCTAGAAATAAATGTAACATTTAATGTTAGCATGCTAAGAATGGCAAAATCATCGTTGCCACATTAGTGGAGGCTTCACACATACGCCGATTCATTATCATAAACTGTTTCCATGAATTCTAGTTGTCATAGTAATGCAATAATGATAAAATTGCTTTAATATTTATATATATATACTTCCAATACATAGCCTAATTTCACCAATTTCAACGTTTTTGTGTGTAGTCTTATACCAGTTTGGAGGGTCAACACATACCGATTGGCAACAGAGAGAGAGAGAGAGAGAAAGGAAGGCGAAGGAACAAAGAAGGAATGGGGTGGCGTTGGGGGGGGGGGGTGGAGGGGGGGGGGGGGGGGGGGGGGGGGGGGGGGTAGGTGGAGCTTTTTACGCGTGTTCGTATCCATTTCTGGATAATGGAGTTTTTGTCTCTTGGTACAAGGTCAAGTGTCGTTATTCTTTACGATTAGTGATTCACGATACCCTTATAAATTACGGCACTGGGTGTAATGATTTATAGCAAAATCTCGTTCTGATACGAGTGTTCATTACAGAAATAGGTATTGCCCAAAAACGTGCTTGCACTGTCTCTGAAACCCATAGTAGGTATGCTGCTTAGTTGTCAATCAAGTTTTTTGTAATCAAGTATTTTTTACAAGCTAGCTATTGAATATATTTGTATTTTTCTCAATCAAAACATATGCCCCTCAATGCTAACTTTCCTCTTTTAACGACTTTCTGGTCATTGAAAATTCGGCCCCATAATTTCTTATGGTGCGAAAACAGAGGCCCAGGGACCGAAAACGATTGCGTCACACTACGGCGATAATCCGGCAGTAAAACATCTTCATATATCCAAAAAGTAAATAATAAAGATATATATGCGCATTACGATTATACCAATTACATGAAGAACTGATAATCTGCATGAATAACTGGTAAACTGTTCTGCAAGAAAGTTGAGTAAAGCAATTATTTACAATAGGTACGAAAGTCAAGATGTCGTGACGTCATAATACAGGACTTAAAAGAACGTTCTAATTCCAAAAAATAATGACTTAAATTTGAGTCAGAATCGAGTTACTTTTTCAATAATGAATATTTTCAAATTAATCATCATAAATATGTAAAATATTGATGTTTTACTATTTATTCAAAAAATTATCGAAGTACGCTCGTCGTCGTCATCTTCTACAAAACAGTTGTTTACTCGGTGAGGGAAAGTTTTCCGATTGTTGTGATGAAAGTGCCCCAGCGTCTGTGTGTACAAGTGGTGTGCGGATTTATCACAGGAAATGGCTAGTTTATTGACACAAGCGACTCCGTAAACATCGAGATGGCGTCAATCTTCTAAATATTTCGAGTTGTAAGTAAAAATGTTGAACACGTTTTGGTGAGATTTGCACTACGTTTGTCACCCTTTTCACTACCCTCTGTTTAAATCTTAAAATTTGGCCTTAATTTCTAACTTTGGAGAAAATACTTACTTCGAAAGGAGAGTAGAGGTCTTTAGCTCCATTTCTCACCAACAACAAGTCGCGACTGATGCCCATCTCCAATGTCAGGACGCGTTATAATGTACTTTTTTTGGGATTGTCCACGCTGATCGTACATGGTCCACTCTGTACCCTACGGTTTTTTACCCTAAGTACTTTTTCGGGGGGTGGCCAGCCGTGATAGTCGGTGAGTTTGGCCAGTCCACGCGGTGTTTTACCCTATAATTGTTATGAACAACGATTTTGTAGTTGACTTAGTGAATAGAAAGCATAGGAAAAACATCAAAGGGGAAAGGGGGACCCTTGTGAGAAACCAGGGTTTTTTGGGGTGTTGTGGGGGTGGGGGACCGCCTCGGACGTTTACGGCGATGGAAACTCTCAATTCCCGGTGTAGAGACACATTAACGTACATGTTTACTTTTTTGTTACGGTTGACCCTTTACATACAAAATGTTTGACCGATTACTTTGCATACAAGTTTGACCTAGGATAGCCTAGGACCCCTTACCTTACATACAGAACTTTGAACCACTACTCTACATGTAAAATGACAGACTAGCCTAGGCTACCACTAACTGTCATTACTGTGAAATTAGATTTTAACAGTGAATTTCTTAATCTGTACTGTCAGTAAGAAGATGGCGGAACGGCGCTTCGTGCATTATCCGCATGTTTAAACATTCTTGGCAAACTTGTTTGTTCTGGCAAGAAGTATTGTGTCGCTGCGTGTGCTAGCTCAGGGGTCACTGAGAATTAGGCACTCTACATACAAAAGGACACGGCTAGCCTAGGCTATAATTCCCCACATATCTGTAACATTAAACACCGTACTCGTTACCACAGACTGACCTACCACTTTACAAATGGTGGCACCATACATGTACCTATGTGCCCATTTAGGGGTAATAGATCTGTTCGAACACGTGCTTCGGCACTGGCTTTGAACTAACCGAAACACTAATTTAGGCCAACATAAAAATTAATGTACAACTTAGCTTATTCAGAGTCGCTGCTGTCCGACGACCGTGAAGGCCTCAGCTCGGCTTCTTTGAAATGGTCGGGGGATCATATGCTTCGCAGATAGAAGGTCCTGGTCTTATTGTTTCAGACTGGGAAATTAAGTCTGAGAGGGGGGATGTCGGGCAGCTTCTGAGCAAATAGACACGCTTGATCAGATTCAAGAATGCCCAAAAGGACACAAAATATCTTGTAGGTACCGCTTCTGGATGCAGTATGTAGAAAAATAGCTCTCATAAAGTTCTCTGTGTACCATGTCTTGGTAGTGCACTCCTTTTAAGAACACGCCACTGTGATTCTATAATGTTAATGTGTACAATCGTGTTGTCCGGGCTAACAAAATCATTGTCCATAACAATTATAATGTTCCCGTCTTGATGAATTCGTCGGTGTTGCGTAGAAACCGTATCACAATGGATATATACAAATGAGTATATATAATTATCAAACTCGTCTGCAGAGACACTTTATGGGAACACTATAAAATGTACACTTACTATGATGGTGAGGCTGTGAGTGTGTGAATCATATTCATAAGATGCGTTTTTATTGGTCGTTTCAAAATTGATCCATATCCCTTGTGATTGATTTAGGTCAACCTCATGTACGATCGGTCATTTTTAAAATTCCCACAATGAGGTTGGGGTGACGTACACCGCCTCACTGCGGCCATCTCAAGAACTACTGGAGCTGGGGCCTCTGTGACAGGGTTAAGATCAACTGGGTTCATAGAAAATGTTACGTTCCAATGAAAAAATTGTCGGATGGTAAATTGGTGTAATATGATGACGTAAGTGACGTATTGGGTAGATTTTGCCATGCTGAACAACTTTTATTCTATATATTTTTTTATTTGGGGTCATAGTTTAGGAGCAATAGGCTCTGTCCGCGGATATGTAAACTGCCGAGACTACTACTACTATAGGTGGGTACCTAGAAGGGGTTGTCTGGAAGTTATGGCTTTTAATAACTCCGTCGTTTTCTTCTGAACCTCTTCAACGTCTGCAAAACGTTTTCCTTTGAGGGCTTTCTTCATTCGGGGGAACAAAAAGAAGTCACAGGGAGCAAGATCGGGTGAATAGGGAGGGTGGGTAAGTGGGGTCATGCCATTCTTGGTCAGAAACTGTCTCACACTCAAGGCGGTGTGCGAGATTCCATGAGACGGAAACGCCCCGACCTGTGGCAAAGTGGAGGGTGGTGGCTTCATCTCGACAATGCACCAGCGCACACCGCCTTGAGTGTGAGACAGTTTCTGACCAAGAATGGCATGACTCCACTTACCCACTCTCCCTATTCACCCGTGTCTCTGATTATTAAAACATCAAGAAAAGGAATTTTGTTGTCTGTTTCCCATTCAACTTTAAATTTGATGCTGGGCACTAATGCGTTTAATTTTGAGAGGAATTCATTAAAATTGCCCCACCTATTATCCCAAAATGTTAGGATATCATCCACATATCTCATCCACAGCATGTTTTTGGGTTTTATTGCATTTATTACTGTAGTTTCAAAGTATTACATGTACAGATTGGGCTAAGAACAGGACTTACAAGGACTACGCCATACTACACCCGAAATTTTTGCTTGTAGAAAGATCCCCGAATGGGAAAATAAGTTTTCTGGGGCTCAGTTCGTGTCGCTTCGTGAAATAATCCTTAAGTTCATTATTTCTAGGTAAATGATACTAACATTATACCAGAGAAAAAATAAATTGTTCCGACACGGCATACAAACCTTCGGTCCTTTTACAATAGGAAGGTACTAGCGGCAGCTGGATAGGTCGTAAGCTTTCGAACAAGGGGTTCGGTAGTTAACTGCTTGTCCGACAGGTGCGCGCGCGCGACTGGGAGGTAAACAAATCACTTTTGCTTTCGGCCTCACAGCGAGTGGACGTGTGTGTTCGACGCTCTCTGCCCGCTTCTCGTCGTTTGCTTTCCTGAGTATATGGTTGTGTTTGTGTATGAAAGAATCATTGTAAGTACAATCATTTCTCTCTTTCTAATTAATTGTGATTTATTGGTCAATGATGGAATCTCCTCGCCTCGCTACCCCACGGAGACTATGCCCAGGTACCGAAGGGCGTAAATGCGGAAAGTTCCGCTCATTCCCGGAGATTGACCCTCATATTTTGTGCGCTCGGTGTCGGGGGCGCGAATGCACCGCGCCGAGCCATGTGAAGTATGTAATAATTGGTCGGAGGCGCAGTGGACTTTGTATGAGGGCAGGAAGAAGCGAAGGCCTGCAAAGGAGTCGTCGGAAAGCTCTCCCGCGACTCCTTTGGTTACGGACACTTCGTCTTCTTTCCTGCCGCCCGCTCAACTTCCACGTTTGGCGCCTTCCCCTTTCGGGGGGGTTTCTAGGTCCTTCTCCTCACCTGACTTGTCGAGTGTGGGAGGAGGGCGCTAGATACCCTGACGTCGAGTTGTACTCTGGGTCCTCTATCCGTTCGTCTTCGCGCGAGCGGGTAGAGGATCCTCCTAATCACCCGACTTTTGCTTCCTCAGGTGCGGTTGCCGCGAAGGACGACCTCGGACAGGTGTGGGCATCGTTGGGGCTGCAGGGCGTGCCGAGTGTCCAGGGGCTGCTCTACCATCTCGCTGGCTCCGTGGCGGTCACCCATGCGACGGTTGGACGACCACCACCACGACCTTACAACACCTGGCTATCTTCACCTCCTCACCTGGTGTACACCCGCACGCGGTCTCTGTACACCTACTACATCGGTGCAGGGGCCAGTCGCCGTACCTCGGGGGAGTGTGATGCCGCCACCTGGGTTTGCCGTGCTGCCGCGACCGGACTTCGTGTGCCCGAAGAGCTCGCCCCTGGACCCTCCCCACCAGTAACCAAGGATGTCTGTGCAGCTGGTCCTCCATCTGGACCGCCTGCACAGCCTGCCGTACCTGCCGTACCTGCCCAGCCGCTGTTCACGGACGGGAACGTTGATGACCACTGCTGCCGTTCCTGTACTGCTCCTGCCGTATCGACTGCCGTTCCTGTGATGCCTGTCACCTGCTGACTTGTTGTTCCTGTTCCTGGCTCCGCTGCTCCCGATGCTGATCTGTTCGGACAGGTGCGTCCGGGCCCTGTTGCTTCGGCAACAGCAGCCCCGGCTCCGCCCTGGATGACAGATCTGACATCGGTCCTGAGGAGGTTGACGAAGAAGAAGAAGAAGAGGAGGAAGGTGTCGTCATCGTCTTCATCGTCTTCTTCGTCGTCGTCGTCGTCTGCCGCCTCTTCCCCTTCTTCTTCTAAGGCTCCCCCGCCTAAGAAGAAGAAGGTCGCCTCCCCCCCCCTAAGAAGTCTCCTTCGGGAACTTCTAAGGGCCCGTCTCGCTCAGGTGAGACGGGGGGCTTCTTCCGCTGGTCACCCTGCTCCTTCGGGAGCAGGACCCGTCTCTTCTTCCGCAAGGAAGAAGACTACGGGGACCAGAGGAGTGCCGGCTAACACCGGCCATTCCTCACCTGCTGTTAGTGGTTCGGCCACGGCAGCAGGATCCGTCCTCGGTCCTCTCGTTCGCGAGAGGTACCGAGTGTACGGTCGCCTAACAGCGACCGTGCAGCTAGGAACCAGACCTCTGAGCCACTCAGCGTTCAGGTTACGGCACGGAGCGGAAGATGGTGACAGCCGCTCACGCGACTATCACCAGACAGCTCTCGCTCTCGCGCGAGCAGCTGGCTACCCGGGCCCGGACGTGGACGGTCCATGACCGGCCACGGGTCTGAGGCGGGAAGAGGTCCCCCCAGTTCGGCTTGCGGCACCAGCCACGGCTGGTACCAGCGAGCGTGACGCGCCGTGAGGATACGCACCGGTCTCACCGTGACAGTGGAGCTCGCCGGTCGCCTGACCGTCACTCTCACAGAGAGCGATCGGGTACGGCTACCAGCACCAGCTCCTCTGACACACGAGACCGGGGCCGCTGTTCTCGGTCCAGCCGTTCTCCACAGCGAGACGGCTCGACTAGGCCTGCAGCTCGATCGCCACCGCGGGTTGACGATCGCCTGCAGTCTTCCAAGCCCACTGGTTCTGCCAGCGAGCGAGGAGGGAGCGTCAGGTCTGCCTCTCCCATACCTTCAACCTCCTCGGGTTACACCGGGAGGGCGAGGTATTGAGGAGTGATCGTGAGGGTGCGCCCCTCAGGATCCCACCACGTCGTCATAGTACCAGGCACGGTTTCTCGGACCAGCCAGGTCGTACGCACAGATGGTTGGAGGAGACCGAGAGGGGTCTGTCGCTGTTCCTCCCTCGAGGGAGGAGGGTCTCGGGAGATGCTCCTGTTTTGAGGGACTGGATGGTCCGACTCCGCAGGACGCAGTTACTCCTGAGATCCAGAGGAACTTTTGCCGAGGTTATTGCGCTGATTCGTCAGCACAACGACCTCGGGGAAGGATCGCCGCTCCCACCATCCGAGACCCACGTCCCGGCTCGAGTAGTTTCTGGGCCCGAAGAGGGAACCCAGACCGACGGTGGGTTTGCCGCGTTCCGAGCTTGCAGACTCGAGGCTGGACCAGGTAGAATCGCTTGTCTCCGGACAAGACGGTTCTCTCAAGTCTGGCAGGTCGAGCAACTGCTTCCACCTCCTCATGCTGCGACAGCTGGCGTTTTTACGTGCCATCCCGATGGATCCGATTGCCGCCCAAACAGGTGAACCCGGAGTTAGCCCAGGCTGACTTCCGGGTGTAGTCTCTGCAGCCAGCTCCTGTCCGAGAACCTATGGTTCTCGCAGGCAAGAGGCACTCGGCCTGGAATCTACTGCCATGGCAGCTTTCCAGGCCGTCCCTCACCTGGCTAGGATTCTGTGGTCCCTCACAGTATCTAAAGGTCGCAGCCAACTCCGGGGGAATTTCTCCCGAAGATGACTCGGCCTTTAGGAGACTTTGCCAGTCTGGAGGAAGAGCCATCTCCTTCCTTGCCCACCAGACGGTGAACCTGTGGGCCAACCAACTGTTCTCCGACGAAGGGACGCTGTCCTTACTCGGATTTCCAGGGCGCCAGGGCGTGAAGCGGCGTTGGGTCTTCGCAACGGACCTCTACGGAGTTCCACATCTCTCTTCCCAGGAGAGATGGTGGACGCTGCGGTGGACAGACGGCGCACTGACGACAGTGACGTTTGGTTCACCGATGCGAGTCTCGAAGGCTTCTGGGCAGCCTCGGACTGCGGCCAAGTCTAAGAGCTCGGCTAGCGCTTCCTCGGTGGCTAAGACGGTAGTGGCGTCGAAGCCCCGGGGAAAGACTCTGTCTTCTTCGACTTCTACCAAGGGGAGCCGTAACCAGCCCTCCTCCTCCAGCCCTCCTCCTCCCGTGGAGGCTCTGGGAAGAAGTCGAAGAAAGGGGGGAAACGCTAGGGACGGCGTTCCCCCTCACCTGCTGCCGGAAGTGGGGGGGTGCCTGGCCAGCCATTGGGCAACTTGGCAGCGCTACGGCGCCGAGACCTGGATTGTAGATGTCCTTTCGGGAGGGATATCTATTACCCTTCGAATCTCGGCCACCCTCACCTCCAACCCGGTCCAACAACAGTCGTACGTTCCAGGTCATCGAAGGACATAGCATTGAGACAGGAGATCAAGACCATGCTGAGCAAGAGAGCTGTAGAAAATCGTCACGGATCAGTCACGCCAGGTCTTTTACAGTCGACTCTTCCTGGTGGAAAAGTCTACGGGAGGCTGGCGCCCGGTGATAGATCTCTCTCCTTTGAACCGGTTTGTTCGCCAGACCCGGTTCACGATGGAGACGGCACGAAATTCAAGTGTCTCCTACCGACGCTACACCATCGGGAGAACGATTTCATGCTTTCAGTGGACTTGAAGGATGCGTATTTCCAAATACCCATTCATCAGTCCTCCAGAAAGTACCTCCGCTTCATCCTCGACGGGACGGTGTACCAGTTCAGGCACTTTGCTTCGGTCTCTCAACCGCCCCCACAGGTGTTCACTGCTGAGTGTTCACTCTGGTGTCTGCTTTGGGCACCCCATTCGCCACTGGGATGACGTTCTGATGAGGTATCTCGACGATTGGTTAGTTTCCTGGCGAGCTCCCGCTCGCAGTTGCTACAGGACAGGGACTCGACTGCTCGAGTTCTGTCGCGATCTGGGGATCGTTGTGAACTTCGAAAAGTCCGATCTCGAGCCCAAGCAGAGGATGAAGTACCTGGGTATGCTGATCGACACGGTAGCAGGGCGAGTCTTCCCCGCAAACTCGCGGATCAGCAGATTCAGGGAGGCAGCCAACCAGTTCCTGTCTCGGCAGGAACAGGTAGCTCAGCGATGGCAAGTCGTGATCGGACACCTGTCGTCACTCGAGAAGTTAGTCCCTCACGGGCGTCTTCACCTGCGGTCTCTTCAGTGGAGACTAAAGGAGAGTTGGTCACAGGCGACGGATCCCCCAAGCTTTCCAGTGTCACTGACACTGGAGGTGAGGCAGGACCTAGCCTGGTGGCTGGACGACAGGAACCTCTTAAGAGGAGTCCTCTCCCCCCCCAGGACATGCAGCTGTTTCTCAGACGCATCGACCGAGGGATGGGGCGCACACCTGGAGGAGTTGCTGACTTCAGGAGGGTGTGGGACGAGAACGACAAGCACCTTCACATCAATGTACTGGAACTCAAGGCAGCGTTCCTCGCTCTCCAAGAGTTCCAGGACGCTTGATGGGACACTCAGTGGTGTTGATGTGCGACAACACACCACGGTGGTGGCCTAGTCAACAACAGGGGGGCCTAGTGTCTCTCCCGTTGTACCAGTTGACTCGGCAGGTGCACGATTGTGGGCGGAGGCACACTCAATAGAGCTGTCGGCACGCTACATTCCAGGGAAGAGGAATGTAGTAGCAGACACGCTCAGCCGTCGGGATCAGGTGATAGGGTACCGAGTGGGTCTCTACACCAGGACGTGGCGGAAAGGCTCTTCGACCTGTGGGGGCGACCAGTCGTGGATCTGTTCGCCACCCGGCACAACAGGAAGCTCCAGGTGTTCTTCTCGGCCGTGCCGGACCCATGGACTGCAGAGGACGCTCTTCAACACCCGTGGGACAACCTCTTCGTCTATGCCTTTCCCGCCGTTCAGCCTGATTCGCAAGGTGATCAGTCGAGCACTGGTCACACCCCGAATCTCAGGATGATCCTGGTGGCTCCCAAACAAATGCCACAGGCCCATTTGGTATCCGGACCTGCTGGCTCTTCTCGCAGGAGAACCGAGAGAGATTCCCCCTTGGCACAACCTTCTCGACCCAAGCCACACGTCGAGCAGGTACCACCGAAGCAGTCACCAGTCCCTACGTCCTTCTACGCTGGCTGTTATCCACCATCTCTTGCGAACGAGAGGCTTTTCTCGTAGCGCAGCAACAGAGATGGCTGGAAACGTCCGTCAGTCCTCTGCAGCTGTGTACCAGGGGAAGTGGGCCGTCTTCTGTGGTATGGTGTCGTAGACGGGGTCTATCTATCCTCTCAGAGCCACTCTTCAGCAGTAGCGGATTTCCTCGTTTTTCTTCGCCGAGAAGAAGCTCCTCTCAGTCCCCACAGTCAAAGGATACAGAGCCGCCCTGGCTCTCGTCCTGAAACTGAGGGGATTGGACATCTCGAACTCGTTCGAGATCTCCTTGCTTATGAGGAGCTTCGAAAGGTCTTGCCCACCCAGGGAACTCAGGCCCCCTGCGTGGGATGTGACTCTCGTCCTTAGGAGTTTGACGACTCGAACGCCGTTCGAGCCACTCCGAGAGTCGTCAGACAGGGATCTGACCCTCAAGACCCTCTTCTTGCTGGCCCTGGCATCGGCGAAGAGAGTAGGGGAACTTCATGGTCTTTCCTATGATGTACGACACTCCAGGGGATGGGGATCTGTGACGCTCGATTTCGTCCCGAACTTCGTTGCGAAGACTCAGAAACCGTCGGTCCCTGACGACAGGTTCGAGTCCTTCACGATTCCCTCCCTAATGGACTTCATCGATAATGATGCGGATGAGATGCTGCTTTGTACTGTGAGGGCGCTACGGCGCTATCTGAAGAAAACTCGACACCTCAGGCCTGAGTGTCCGACGCCTCTTCGTTAGCACCGGGGTAACCAGAAAGAAGTATCCAAGAACACTCTTTCATTCTGGCTGCGTGAGGTCATCAGAGGGCGTATGAGGCTGATGGTAGTGACGACATCCGTACGTCCCGTCCGAGAGCTCACGAAGTCAGAAGTATTGGCCCCTCGTTGGCGTTTCGTAAGAACTTCTCCGTGGCACAGGTCCTGAAGGCAGGGGTCTGGTCTAACCAGACTACCTTTACGTCCTTCTACCTTCGGGATATTGCCCACAGGTCCTTGGATACCTTTTCCTTGGGTTGACCCGTGTGGCTGCTCAACAAGTTGTGTAGCAAACCCAGACCCTCGCAGGCTGAAACAGCATCGAGTCCTGGTGTGACTGTGTGGATGGATGTGTGAATGAGTGAGTGACTGGCTCCCTCTTCCCGTCTTTTCTCCTCCTCTACCTGTGGGCAGAGGGCCACGGTCGTCACTACGCTGGATGAGGACGAGATGCAGGTGAGCTATATGACAGAGCCCCATCCTATCTCTTTCACTAGGGATAGGAGCAGAATCCACCACTTCCTCCTACAAGGGGGGGAAGTGGATCCCTACAAGAGTCAAACCCATGACTTTATATTTGCTCCTGTACAGGAACAAGTTCTTACATTGCTGGTACGAAGAGATACGCTTGCCTCTCTCTTAGTACTCGGTCCAGAGGTCTGACCATTGATCCTGCGGTGCACACCCCGATCAATCGGACAAGGATTGGATTGGATCCCTCCCCTCGCTCTTACGACCAGGGAGGCTTCCAAGGTTGGGCGAACACCAGTCTGTTCACAAAAGACTCAGATTCCACCCACCAAGAAGTGAGTCTTCCTATTGTAAAAGGACCGAAGGTTTGTATGCCGTGTCGGAACAAATGACAATTTGTCCAAAATTGCATTTTTCCTAACTATACAAACCTGAGGTCCTTTTACACATAGCCCCACCTCATGCCACCCCTCACTCTGCAGTTTTTGCTTGGGCCAAAAGCAAAAGTGATTTGTTTACCTCCCAGTCGCGCGCGCACGCCTGTCGGACAAGCAGTTAACTACCGAACCCCTTGTTCGAAAGCTTACGACCTATCCAGCTGCCGCTAGTACCTTCCTATTGTAAAAGGACCTCAGGTTTGTATAGTTAGGAAAAATGCAATTTTGGACAAATTGTCATTTCAGGAGGATGTCAGAATAACTGAATCGCTCACCCTAAATAAAAAGAGGGTGTTGGTATGGAGCTGGGGCGAGTGAGACCACTACCACGAACCTCTTGTCATTTAGAATTCTCCTTCATCAAAATCCCCCTCCTGAGAGAGCTGATACACAGTCGGAGTCAGCAACTACTACCACTACGCTACCCACCACGCCGACTGCAGCGCCTCTTGTGGCCATCCTTTTCGTTAGTGAACTTGGGTATACACGTGCCACTTTTGCTCTGTGACTTTCGTGTGCTTTTCTTGGGATTTTTATTCATCATGGAATTAGCAGCTATCGCCGCAGCTAAGTTAAGTACCCCGAAAGGTTTTACACTAGTTTTTTGTCAGCCAGGAACTATTTTTACCGTTTTTTAGGTCTGATAATAGTCACCTGGTCTGGCGCATGGCGGCCTTGCCGGCTCGCCTCATGTTCGGTTAGATTCTTCGGTCCCCCATACCGTGGTATCTATCCAGTGTATTTATTACCTTTTGTATGTGGGTTCTATCACGTGATACACAAGTTCCCAAACATTTATTATTTTACATCGTATTATTCGGAAATCCATTGCCTGTGCCTTAGATTAGTGTTCATGCATGCATGTCCCTTTGTCTAGGTGTTTAGGCTTGTGAGTGATTACTATTTATTATGTCTCTTCTAGTCCAGCCATCCTGGCCGTTGCCCTCCGTTTTACGTGTCGGCTAAGGCCAGCTCCTGAGCAGTTTGCTTGTTTTCCTTCGGGGAAATTAGCCTACTTCTCCTGGACGTTCCCTTTCTCTCCCACTCGTGATTTCCCTTTCTCTCTTTATTACGATGTATTTATCATTTTAGGGGTTGCATGTAAAGGGCGATCAGTTTGGCCTAGGCTAGTTTTGTTGCATTATCGCCTTGTGGTCCACTCTTGCTCACGTGGTCAGCTCGACCTAGGCTATGTTTTGTTGCATTATCACCTCATGGTCCACCTGCGCTTGCGTCGAGCCACTGGTCGCCCTAGTCCCAGTCCCCTTCCCCTCCTCCCTCGTGGAGGGGGGTGTCTGTCCTCGCTCGCTCACTCACGGTCGCTATAGCAACCATCCGAGCACCACTCCCCTCCTCCCCCCTTTTAGGGGGATCACGGGAGTTATGGACTTTAGGGAGTACTGCTGGACCGTCCATGTTCTCTGGGAGCTTTGGGGGAGTTCCGGTGTGATCGGGGGGGGGGGGGGGGGGGGGGGGCCACCCCCTCTGCCCGCATCAGTCCTTCTCCGGCGTTCCTTTTGTATGATTCCCATTCCCCCCTTCTCGAGACTGCCAACCTGTAAGTGAACCTGGTGTTGAGGAGGAGGGATGCAGTCCTGCATCACATCACCAGGTCCGTTAGTCTAGGGTTGGCTTTCGTTTTTAAGAATGGACTGTTGCTGGGTTCTGCTCTTCTCTTCCCCAGAGAGTTGGTAGATGCTGTGGTGGAGAAACATAGAGCTGAACACAGCGACCATCTCGTCCACCAGGCTGTTACGAAGACCTCAGGGACTTTGCATACAACTGCATCTAGACCACTGAGTCAAGCTAGCTCTTGTTCCGCCCCTAAGAAGCCTATTTCTCCTAACAGAGCACGAAGAAATACCCAGCCTTCTTCTGTCTCCTCGAAAGGATCACAGTTGCGCTCCTTCCAGCCCTCCTTCCCCCAGGGGAAGGGAGGTAAGGGAAAGAAGAAGAAGGGAAATGCTAGGGGCAGCATTCCCTCCAGCTGCTGCCTTTGGTGGGGGAGTGCCTATCGAGCCATCAGGCAACATGGCAGTGATATGGAGCCGAGACCTGGATAGTAGATATCCTTTGGGAGAGATGTCTACTCCCCTTCGAGTCGAGGCCACCTCTCACCAACTCTCTAAATCCATGGTTCACCCAGGGATCTAGCACTGAAGGAAGAAGTGCACGCCATGCTGAGCAAAGGAGCTGTGAGATCTGTCTCTTAGTTTCTACAGCCGACTCTTCTTAGTAGAGAAACCTCTAGGGGCTAGAAGCCAGTATTAGATCTCTATCATTTGAACTTTGTTCACCAGACTCGGTTCATGCTCTGCGCTTGTTTCGATCAAGGAGTACTACTTCATGCTGTTGGTGGACTTGAAGGATGCATATTTTCAAATACCCATTCATCAGTCCTCCAGATAGTACCTTCGTTTTATCCTGATTGGACGGTGTTTCAATTAAGGGCACTGTGCTTCAGACTCTTGACCACCCTTCAGGCAGGTCCCATTTGGTAGGGATAAGTCTTCTAAGGTATCTTGATGATTGGCTAGTCCTGGCAAGCTCACGCTTGCAGCTGCTACAGGACAGGGACCACCTTCTCAATTTTTGTCATGATCTGGGGATTATGATAAATTTTGAGAAGTCGGATCTCATTCCTACGCAGAGGATAAAGTACCTGGGAATGCTCATCGATATGCTAGCAGCATGAGTCTTCCCCGCAGACTCGCATATCAGCAACTTCAGGAAGGCAGCACAGCTGTTTCTGTCATGACAGGAGCAGCCAGCTCGGCAAAGGCTAGTCATGATTGGTCACCTGTCGTCTTTGGCGAAGCTGGTCCTTCTCATGTGGCTTCACCTTCGGTCTCTCCAGTGGAGACTGAAGGAGCTTTGGTCACAGGCTTGAAACCCTCAATCCTTTTTCATTTCCCTGTCTAAGAAGTGAGAGAGGATTTAGCCTGGTGGATGGATGACTGGAACCTCTTAATAGGAGTGGAGTTGCACACTCCCCCTCCGGACATGCTTCTCTTCTCAGACGCATTGTTCAAGGGTTGGGGAGTGCACCTGGAGCAGTTGCTGACTACTGGAGTGGGGAACCATTATGACAAACACCTTCACATCAACATCTTTGGACTCAAGGTAGCTTACTAGCTCTCCAAGAATTCCAGGATCAAGTGATGGGACACTCCTAGGTCTTGATGAGCGACAACACCAATGATGGCATGTTTCAAGAAGCAGGGGGTCATGTATCTTTCCTTCTTCACCATTTGGCAGTGCAGGTGCACGAGTGGGCAGCAGCTCGCTTGGTAGAGATGTCAGCTAAGTACATTCCAGGCAAGAGGAATGTAGTGGTAATCAAGTTCAGTCGCCAGAATCAGGTGATAGGAACAGAGTGGTCCCTTCACACAGACGTGGCTGAAAGGTTATATGGCCTATGGGGGCGTCCAGTCGTAGAATTGTTCGTCACCTGGCGCAACAGGAAGCTACCGATGATTCTGGTGGCTCCCAAATGGTCACAGGCCATTTGGTAATCTGACCTGCTAGCTCTTCTCTCTGAGGCACTAAGAGAAATCCCTCCTTGGCACAACCTTCTATGTCAACCCCACATGGAGTGGCACCAATGGCACGCAGTCCCTGTGTCATCACAGCTAGAGGTTATCCACCACCTGTTGTGAACAAGAGGCTTTTCTCAATGACCAGCAGCAGAGATGGCGGGATACCTCAGACAGTCCTCTACAGCTGTAGTATACCAGGGAAAGTGGGCCATCTTCTGTGGTTGGTGTCATATATGGGGCTTCTCTCTGGCTAAAGCTATTTTTCAGCAGGTCATGGATTCCTGGTCCTTCTTTGCCAGGAGAAGCTTCTCTCAGTCTGTTGTTAAGGGCTACAGATCTGTCATGGGCCTAGTCCTTAAACTGAGAGGCATATATATTTCTTCTTCCCTAGAAATATCTCTGCTTATGAGGAGCTTCAAGAGGTCTTGCCAACCCTGGGAACTCGGGCCTCCTGAGTGGGATGTGACTCTCATATTAGGGAGCCTGACTTGTCCGCTTACAAGCCTATACGAGAGTCATTAGACAGGGATCTGACACTCAAGACCATCTTTTTGCTTTGCCTAGCATCAGCGAAGAGAGTTGGAGACAGAGTTGCCAGATTTCCAAGACTAAAAGTTGCCAATGATTGCTAGAAAAGTTGCCAAAAGTTGCCAACCTCCTTTTTCTACTAATAACCCTTGATTAATTTAGCCAAAAACATCCTTCCTTATATGCATTTTCTCTTAGTTACCTGTGCATTTGCCATAAAATGAGAGAAACTTGAATTTCACTGGGTATTATACATCGTTGGTTGAAACTTTGTACTGATACAAATAGTAGTTTTTGATTTGCAAATTTTTTTATCTCAGTAAGGGGCGTCATTTAGGGGGGGCTGGGGGGCAACTGTCCCCCCAAGACTCAACTTGCCCCCCTCACGCCCCAAGCCCCAAGAAGTAACAACAGCTGATTTTCCATTATTCCTACCAAAATTCAAATCTGTTATCACATTAAGTTATATCTATCTATCTATTAGCTACCAGTGAGGATGAGATAAATAAACAGTAGTGGGAGTCTATAGATTTTGTTGAAATACCTTTTGTGTCAATGATAGGGCTTAGGCCTACACGTCAAATTCTTATATTTTGAGACAATGACAGGGCATTGGCCTACACGTCAAATTCTTATATTTTGAGGCAATGACGGGGCATAGGCCTACACGTCAAATTCTTATATTTTGAGACAATGACAGGGCATAGGCCTAAACGTGAAATTCATATATTTTGAGCCAATGATAGGGGCATAGGCCTACACGCCAAATTCTTATATTTTGAGGCAATGACAAGGCACAGACCTTCACGTCAAATTCTTATATTTTGAGGCAATTACAGGGGATAGGCCTACACATCAAATTTTTATATTTTGAGGCAATGTCAAGGCATAGATCTACACATAAAATTCTTATATTTTGAGACAATGACAGAACATGGGCCTACACGTCAATTTCTTATTGCAAATGGTTTTCTACCCGTATCTGTTGGAAATAGGGTAGGCTACCTTGTTATTAATATTGTAGTTTCAAGTTGAAACTTTCAACTCCTCGATATATATTGTATATACATAAAGTGGAATGTACACTTATAAGCAAGATCACATACACATACATGCGTGGATGGGCAAATCTTAGGACTGTCTCAGCCTTACACCAACTATCAAACTGCTTTCAATGAACTATACTGAAAATATATTTACTAAAGGGATAAATTACATTGCTGTAGCGTTTCTATGAGAATGAAGGCTATGGTAGGAAGGCATCATAAGATACTTAACAAATTAGAAAAATGTATGACAGCTGAAAGTTATGTATGAGATGATCCAAACCAGTCTGCGACTGCGAGTAGCTCATGAATCATTTGTTTTTTGGGCATTCTTATTGAGTCTCTCTCTCTCTCTCTCTCTCTCTCTCTCTCTCTCTCTCTCTCTCTCTCTCTCTCTCTCTTTGTTGTTAGGAGAATATTCTAGCGCAGACAATATTAATTAAAGCATTACTAAATTTCAGTTAAGAATAGGCGGATAATTTTTTGCGCCAACATTTTATGAATAGGTCTATGTTTATTCTGCATTGTTAGGATACTATATGAAAAATTTTCGAAGACACTACAAGATCTATAACAGCAGCAACAAAAACAAGAATAAACACAAGAACCAAAATAAACCAGTTGAATATAAGATAGGCCTATAATTCAAGCGTCATAAGACAAAAAGGCATACGCCCTTATAGGTCTACGTCAATTTTTATGATCGTGTTATCTAGAAAGGAGATACTATACACACAGACACAACAATAAATCGTAGTCATATCACTTACAACTCTATGAAACAAAGCAAAATATCACAGCAACTCTCCAACACAACACAACAAACGTGGCCGTGGCGGCAAAAACGTCATTCTTAATTCTTGATTACTGAGGTCAGAGTGGAGGTTTTACCTTTGTATTGGCAAAGAAGTTAATTTCAAACAATTCTGGCTGTGAAGCATAATTGTGGACTTTGCAGTAGAAATTTTGCAAAAATCGTTCAGAAAAGCAACAAATATATTTTTGATAACCGAAAATTGCCAACAAGTTGCCAATTTTGGTGGTAGTTGCCAACCACAAAATTCTGTTGCCAACCACCTCAGAAAGTTGCCAACTTTCAGGATTTTGGCACCAAAGTTGCCAACTTGGCAACCCTGGAACTTGGAGAGCTTTATGATCTTTCCATCAATGTTAAATACTTGAGGGGATGAGGATGGGTTACACTTGATTTTGTTCTGAACTTTGTAGCGAAGACTCAGAACCCATTGGTCCCAGATGCTTGGTTTGAGTCCTTTATGATCCCTTCCCTAGAGGACTTTTGTGGTAGTGTTCCAAACAAGATGCTGCTTTGTCCTGATAGAGTGCTATGGCGCTATCTGAAGAGGACTCGACATCTCCAGCCAGAGTGTTGACGAATCTTCGTTTGCACTGAGGTGACCAAGAAAGAAGTGTCCAAGAACACTATTTCTTTCTGGCTTCATGAAGCAATCAGGGAAGCATATTCTGCTGAAGGTGAGGACACCAGTACCTTTTGTCTGAGAGCTCACGAAGTCAGAGGTATAGGTTCTTCCTTCGCATTCTGCAAGAACCTTCCAGTACTGGAAGTGGGGGTTTGGTCTAATCAGACCACTTTCACTTCTTTCTACCTTCGGGATATAGCCCACAAGTCCTTGGACACTTTTTTTTTTCTTGGGACCATGGTGGCTGCTCAAGCTGTGTAGCTTACCCTACTCTTAACAGAAAAATGCTGCATCTCGCCTTTTGTTGTATGGTATGAATGTGGGTGTGAATGGTAGGAGTGACTGGCTCTCCTCCTCCCTCCTTCATTCTACTCTCTTCCTTTGGGCAGAGAGTTGTGTCCGTCACATGCTGGAACTGGTGGCTGAGACAGGTAAGACTATATGCAGAGTATCTTTTTTATATTCTCTGAATAGATTATAGAGGCATATATCCTTTATCAGCACCTCACCAAGAACGGAACCCCTGCCGATAACTGGGGACTGCCTGTACCAGGAAAGTGGGCTGTCTTCTGTGGTTGGTGTCGTAGACTGGATCTCTCTCTGATCAGAGCTTCTCTTCAGAAGGTCGTGGACTTTCTAGTCTTTCTTTGCCGAGAGAAGCTCCTCTGTATCTGCAGTTAAATGTTACAGGTCTGCCTTCGGCCTAGTCTTGAAACTGAGGGGTCTAGATATCTGCTCCTCTTTGGAGATATCTTTGCTCATGAGAAGCTTCGAGAGGTCTTGCCCACCCAGGTAACTCAGGCCCCCTGAGTTGGATGTGACTCTTGTCCTTCGGAGCCTGACTCATCCTTCTTATGAGCCTCATCGAGAGTTGTCAGAAAATTAGCTAACCCTCAAGATAGTCTTTTTGCTTGCCCTGGCATTGATGAAGAGAGTAAGAGAACTTCATGGTCTTTCTTTCAATGGGAAACACTCGAGGGGATAGGGATTGGTTATGCTCGATTTCACCTCCGACTTAATAGTGAAGACTCAGAATCTTTCGGTCCTTGACACTAGGTTTGAGTCCTTTACGATCCCCTCCCTAGAGGACTTATATGGAAATGACCCTGGCGAGATGCTGCTTTGTCCTGTTAGAGTGCTACGGCGCTATCTGAAGAGAACTTGACATCTCCGACCTGAGTATCGATGCCTCTTCGTTCGCAGTGAGGTGACGAAGAAAAGAAGTGTCCAAGAGCACTATTTCTTTCTGGCTTTGTGAAGTGATCAAGAAAGTGTATTCCTCCGTAGGAAAGAATGACACCAGTACCTTTCGCCTGAGTGCTCACAAAGTCAGGGGTATTGGCCCTTCTCTTGCGTTCCAATAGAACCTGTCGGTTCCTCAGATACTGAAAGCAGGGGTGTGGTCTAATCAGACTGTTTTCACTGCTTCCTACCTTTGGGATATAGCCCACAAGGCCTTGGACCCTTTTTCTTTAGGACCCATGGTGGCTGCTCAACAAGTTGTGTAGATTACCCAGCACCTTTAACAGGACAAGGTTGTATCTTGCCTTTTGTGATTGGTATGAATGAAAGTGCAAATGTGAGAGTGACTGGCTCTCTTCTTTCCTCTTTTCCTTCCTCTCTTCCTTTGGGCAGCGAGTCACATTCATCACAAGCTGGAACTGGCGGCTGATGCAGGTAAGATTAATGTTAATGGTGATTCGATTTTATGGTTTTTGTCTAGCGCAATTTATGGCGCCATAACGGGCCAAGTTTCGGTTAACAGCGCCATAAGGTGCCAGTAATAGAGTTATGGAGCCATAACATACCTAAGAGGCACCATTAACTGGTTATTGGCACCATTAACTGAAACTCGCCACCATAAGCGTCATAAATTGCCGAGTTTCAGTTAATGGCGGTTTTCGTTTATCAACACCCTGCCGAGAACAGAACCTCTGCCGATAACTGAGGACTGCCTCTATATGATATAGTAACCTTTCTATATTCTTTGATTAGATTATAGAAGCATATATATCCTCCCCTTTCCCTAGCAAGGGTGGAAGGGGGTCTGGCATTAGACAAACCCAATTCTTGTATTTGCCTAAATGTCTCTGACAATAAAGTTTTTGATTGCTTTTTCATATGAGGTTACGTTTCCTCCCTCATGTGAACAGAAGCTGGGTCCCTTTCTTCGCTCTAATGAGCAGGAAAGGGACCATAGGTTGGGTGAACACCAGTCTGTTCATAGAGGCTCACTCAGATTCCTTCCACCAATCAATGAGTCTCCCTGATGTAAAGGACTGAGGGTTTGTATATCGTGTAGGAACAAACCACAATTTTTAAAATTAAATTGTATTCTTCCTAACTATACAAACCTGAGGTCCTTTACATATAGGTGTACATCATGCCACCCCTCATTCTGCTGCCTGGGCCTAAACCAAATTGGAATATTCATGTCAAACAGACAGTAAACTGTCTAGTCACCTTGTTTGAAACTTCAACGGCCATTTTCCAGCTTAAACTGAAAGTAATTCCTAATATAAAGGACCTCAGGTTTGTATGGTTAGGGAACTTACAATTTACTTTTTAAGAATTGTGATAACCTGAAGCTCAGGACAGTTTCAGGCCTCCCAAGAGTTTCCAGTTTTGAATTGAGACGTCTTGTGGTATTGTTTGGCAACAGCACCATAAGGTAGGCATTATCACCAAACAAGAGGAATGCTTTCCCCTTTTCTTCGGTTAACATGCAGGGACTCAAGTGTATCTGTTAGACACTGGATAGCTCTATGAGATGAACGCATTTAAAGAGGGAAGCACTACCAGGTAACTCAGCCTACGGAGTCAAGTGAGAGATATAGCACTGCCTCCTCACTGAGATATTGTTCGTCATAGTATTGTTTCTCTGTGTCGAGGGTTAACTCTTAATTTGAATCTCTGCACGATCATCAGAAACTTGTCTCTGGTTGGCTTTGGAATCTTGCTTATGGTTCCTGTTTTGTGCTAATCATTTACCATTGTGAGAATCATCAGACAGAGATGTGTCTCATAAGATTCATTATCATCTTTCTATTTACCATATGGTATAACAGAAGTCTCTAAGTCTTCTGCTTCGTTGCAATTGACACATAGGCCACTGCAATGATTCAAAATGATTTTTCAGAGAAGCACATCAGTTTTTTGTCTCTTATATATTTGGTTCTAATTCATAAAATGTTCAACTACAGTTGTTAATGCCAAATTGGAGTGAATGTTAAAGACTTTGAAAGCCCTGATAGCTCTGCTTCCAAGGTAGAGAGAAGTTCCTCTCTGAACCAACCCTTGCAGTTACAAGAAGAGATTCGTCAGCTAGTACATCCCTGTTTGTTGACACAGCTAAAGACTTCCAGCCTTCATCACAACAGGAATCAGAGGACCATCCATAACCTTGGAAGTTATCTCTTCCTCTGTCTAAATGTGTTGTCTTCGTCTTCCATTTTGTTTGGGCTTCATGTTTGAGACACACTCAGTGTTGTGGAGCATTTTTGGCCTACTTTGAAGCAAAGCTAAGTATATAAGAAGAGCCTCTTCCTCCTTAGTTTTAAGAGGCTTTTTGCTATTTATGCCCATTCTCTTATCAAACTATGTGAGGTGTAAATGTTCTTCGCTTCTTATCATATTTTTTATGTAAGTTTAAGAAATATAGAAATATTTCAATACCTCGAGACCATTTTTAGTGACTGATATGGCATTGCGGAAGGAGGCATAGGATTTTCTCCTATTATCTCTTTTCCTTTTCAGTAAGGTGTTGAGTTTGGAGAGCCAGGGGGTACAGTGTACCTGGAGCAACCACCACTCATGACTTTATTTCAGTGTAGGTGTCAGTGTTTCTTGGTTGTTTTATTTCAGTGCTGCACACCGGGCAAGGGCGGGCACCTATTATACTTTGCTAACCATAGGAGCATTCCCCTTGCTGCAAAGTTCCCCGAAGAAGGTAACCCTCGGCCTACCTCCACACCACTACGAGTTAAGATGACCACCAACCAGAGGCAGTATTCATCTGCATAGCTCTCTGATAGAATGATAAGCATTGTTTTTTCAATGCAACAACTTTTCTATTTCAAATTCATTACATGACATTAATATTTGGAGTAGAATATGTCCATGAACCCACCTCCATTTAGTGTGGAGTCAGCAGTACAGGCAGCCCCTGGTTATCAGCAGGGGTTCTGGTCTTGGCGGGCTGCTGATAATCGAAAACCACCTTTAACCGAAACTCGGTGATTTATGGGATTTATGGCGCTTATGGCGCCAATTTTCGGTTAATGGCACCTCTGTTAGGCATGTTATGACGCCATAATACTATTATCAGCACATTATTGAACTGATAACCGAAACTTATGGCACCATAAATCACTGATTTTATGGCGCTGCATAAGCGCCATAAAACCGGATTGCCATTAAACTACTCCACCAGTAACCAAGAACTGCCTATAATTACTGGGTTAGTCACTTCCACTCTGATGGACATTATGCATAAAACAGAATGAAGTAATTAGCTAACATACCTAGTATCACCATTGGGTGATGTCTTTGTATACCTACACTGAGCCATATAAATTTGAATTTAGGCTGCCATACATGCAGAAATGTTAGCAACATAAATACTGGGTAAGTATATACAAAACCTTATTTTATTATAAAGATATATTTTTAGTTCATATTAATGTGGATGTACCCAGAACATTAACAGTATGGAAATTTAACCTTTACAGAACTTGTGTTTTCAGATTCATACAGGGACATAGAAGACAGGAATGGGAAAAATTCAATTTGTTCACACATGTTTAGCACTGCATTAATCTAACATTTGCACTGAATTTGCAAGTGCTAAGTATCTAATATCATTGGTACTGTATTGTGTATAGTAAACTTCTATGTGTTAATGAAGATCACTTCTTTTTGCCACAGATAACCTGTTTTGTTATAAATGATCACTGGTAATCTATAAAGGAACACGTTTTCTTCGTATTGAGTTAATTTTCCTCAATAACATACTCTAGGTAAGTGATTTAAAAGTGAAGTAATTGCAATAAAAGAGAATTTCCCTAAATTATGTTGAATCTTGAGTCACTTAATGACACAATTGCATTGTTGAAGACCCAGACTGTGAGTTATTCACGATGCACTGACTGACATTTTTGGCAGCTTTCATCTTGTACTTTGAGCTTTTGTTTTAATGTTAACATACCACAAAGTACAAATTATCTGTTGTTCCTACACAATACACAAACCCTCGGCCTTTATCATAGGAATTGTCTTCAGCAAAGCTGGACCTTTAACAGCAGTTAACTTATGAATGATCGGTTGGGAGTCCTCCCCTACTAGTGGTAGAGTGTCACTTTACCTTCAGCCATGGATGTGCTGCGCACTGCCCTTGGCCCTGCTTGCCGTTTGCTTCACTTTGTTTGCTTTGCTAAACATCGCTCCTTCCTGGTGTGGTTAATATTCTTTTTTATTCAAGGGTCATACCAAGCAGTTATTGAGCTGTAGGATCTCTACTGCAGCAGGCCAAAAATCAGACTTTCGTGGTGGCGTCACCATTGCTAGTGTAGGTGGCAGGTAACCACCCACTTCCGGTAAACAGGTATGACGATGCCAAACCCCTCAATTCGATTTTTGCAAGCTTCCATGAAAGAGTAGTTTTGTACATTCAACTTCCCTGTCAGATATATACTTAGCTATAGACTCCGTCGTCCCCGACAGAAATTCGAATTTCGCGGTACACGCCACAGGTAGGTCAGGTGATCTACTGCCCTGCCGCTGGGTGGCAGAAATAGGAACCATTCCCGTTTTCTAATCAGATTTTCTCTGTCGCCGGTTCCGTCAACATCATTGTTGGTTCCTCCTGACCTGATTTTCGTATTTCATCGCCGTTGATCTTCTGGACTGTCTTATTTGGTGACATTTGGATCTTTGGTTTGGCATACGCTTTTGTGGGCTGTTGATTGGATTTTGCTTCGGATTGTTCTCAAGATGTCTGACTCTAACTTTGAAGTTAGAAGAAGTGTGAATGAGGGTTGTTTGGTGAGACTACCGAAAGCTTCGGTAGATCCTCACACTGTATGCAAGAGGTGTAGGGGGAATGAATGCTCTAGATCTAACACTTGCAGTGAATGTGTGAATATGAGAGAGGAAGAATGGAAAACTCTAGATTCCTACTTAAGGAAGTTAGAGAGAGATGGGGTTAGAAAAGCTGCCTCTAGAAGTTTGAGTAGGTCTCACTCTAGCGAGCCAGTTAGTGTAGCACCTAACCCTCATTTACTAATTGCTTCCTCACATATAGTATCACCACCTTCGCCCGTCTCAGGAAATGCAAATTCTTCAACGGAAATTGCAGATCTGAAAGCTGCCCTAAAAAGGATGGAGCTTAAAATGCAAGCTCTAGAAGGTAAGCAAAGTGCTGTGGAAAGTGATGTAAGTGTCCCCAGTGCAGTGGAGGGTGCGTCAGATCGGCTCTGCTAGACCTCTTCCAAGCTCCCAGGTCCAGAGGAGAAGGAATGTCGACAGCCTTACGGAGGTTAAGAATCCCCACCGATCAGGCGTCCCCTCGGCAGAATCTGTAACGTCCCAGACTGCCAAGGATCGCCATTGGAAAGGCATCCTAAATGAGTGCTTCTCCTCTTCCGATTCGTCTCCCCACAGACGTGGATGGAGTTCCGACGACCTATCGCGTCCTATCAAGAGGAGTTGGAAAGCGCCTGCTCTGGACTCGAGCCCGGAACATTTACCACAAGAGTCTCCCTGCGAGAGGAAAAAAGCCAGGAAAGCATGGACACAATCTCCTACGTCCTCCAGAGCTCCTTCCCCTCTTCCTAATAAGGAAAGGGAAGAAACTGCTACAGAGATCCTCCTTAAAATGCAGGAGTAAATCTCCTCTTTGGTAGGAGTGCTAAAAAAGGACCCTCCTCAGAGGAAAGACTTTTCTTCCTGTCAAGAGATCTCGTGTGGTTGACGTTCCTGACTCCAAGCTCCTCTCCTCTTCTCCTCGTCCTAGGACAGAGGCAACAGCGGACAAGCGGACAGAAGCACCCAGGTGCGGAGCACCAGATATGGACAGAATCAAGCGTCCAAAGCGGACAGCTCCACCCAGGCACCTGGCGCCAGATGCGGACAGCTCGGACAGGAGCGAGTGTCCGAAGCGGACAGCGCCATCCAGGTGCCAGGTGCCAGATATGGACAGCTTGGACAGGAACGAGTGTCCGAGGCGGACAGCGCCAGCCAGGCGCCAAGCGCCAGATAAGGACAACCTGGACAAGGCGGACAGCCCGGACAGGCAGAAGTGTCCGATGCGGACAGCGCCAGATGTGGACAACCCAGACAGGCAAGACTTTCTGATGCGGACAGCGCCAGCCAGGCGCCAAGCGCCAGATGTGGACAGTCCAGACAGGCGAGACTGTCCAATGCGGACAGCGCCAGCCAAGCTTTCGGCGCCAAATAGGCGCCAAGATCTTCTGTGAATTTGGAAAGAGAAGTCAACCGAGAGGCTCCTCTTTATAGCTTTTCCCAGGATCAGTTTTCTCCTGACAAGGGCGCAAGATGTCGCACAAGCGGCCATCGTCCTTGTCAGGATGTATCTGGTGCTGCTGGAAGCTTTTCGCAGGCGCAGCCTTCTCCTGGCAGGAATGCAAGATGTCGCACAGGCGGCCGTCATCCTTGTCAAGAGGGCTCTGATAACGGTGGGATTTTTTTCGCAGGATCAGCCTTCGCCTGGTAGGGACGCAAGATGTCGCACAGGCGGCCGTTGCCCTTGTCAGGATAAATCTGGTCCTGCTAGATAAGAGGCACTCTCCTTCGGCTGATCACTCTTTTCATATTGGACAAGAGCTGGAAGATGTTTCGGACACAGAAACTCAAAGGGGGCCAGGTCTCTCGGACTACAAATCTTTAGCAGCTCTTTTGCTGCAAGAATTTGGAGATTCTCTGAGTCCTTCCGCCCCTCCTTCTCCTCGTTCGCTGTTCACAAGCATGAAGACCTCGAAATCATCCTCCTTCTTGAAGATGCGCCCAACAATTTCCATGAAGAAAGCTAGCTCTGCAGTCTTTTGGAAATTGGCTCAGCTCCAAGGAGGAAACTGGAAAGACTGTCTTTACCTGCCCTCCCTCCAGACTTTCTGGGAGGAGAGGTATTTGGTACGAGACAGGTGAAGCAATGGGACTCGCACTCCCCGCTTCGGCGGAGGCAGATTTCTCATCGCTTGTGGACGCGTCAAGGAGACAATCCCTCTCTTCTGCAAAAACGACGTAGGGAATGTCAGAAATGGACCATCTCCTCAAGGGATTATTCCGTGTCTTGGAAGTGTTTAACTTTCTAGACTGGTCCCTTGGGGCGTTGGCCAAAAAGACACAGGACACTGACTTCCTGAGCCCCGAAGCCCTGCATAGTGTACTAGCATGCATGGACAAGGCGGTCCAAGACGGATCTGGGGAAGTGGCCTCCCTATTCGGAGCAGGAATACTCAAGAGGAGGGCTGTATTCAGCTCTTTCCTTACAAAAGCTGTCTCGCCTGTTCAGAGGTCGTCTCTACTGTACGCCCCTCTTTCAAACCAGCTTTTCCCTTCACTGAGAAGGCGACATAAGATCTGCTGGTTCAGTCAGCAAAAAAGGCGAGGCCAGCTGTTCCTGCTGTGAAGAAGGAGTCACGGAACCCACAGCCGCCCTTTCGAGGGAGTTCATTTTCCTGATCCTCCTGTAGGAAGAGAGGAACGGAAAAGAGAGGTAGGTCTTCTTTCAGACCAATCAAGAAAACCAAATGACGTGCCAGTCCTCCAAACACCAGTTGGCGCCAGACTTCTGAAGCTCTCAGAAGCATGGGCCTCGAGAGAGGCAGACACCTGGTCCCTCTCGATCTTGAAAAGAGGATATCTCATCCCCTTCCGAGACAGGCCTCCCTTGACGTCTACTCCAAGGGAACTGTCTGTGAAGTACAAGGACCCTGTCAAGAGAAAAACCCTGCTTCATCTCGTCGACCAGATGTTGGAAAAGGAGGCCATAGAATTAGTGCAGGATCCACACTCCCAAGGCTTTTACAATCGACTGTTCCTCGTCCCGAAAGCCTCGGGGGGGGATGGAGGCCTGTTCTGGATGTGAGCGCACTGAACCGATTCGTAGAGAAACAGAAGTTCTCTATGGAAACTTCCAATTCGGTTCTTGCGGCTCTGCGTCCAGGAGATTGGATGGTCTCCTTAGACCTGCAGGACGCATATTTTCGCATCCCCCTGCATCCTTCATCGAGGAAATATCTGCAGTTCATGATGCAGGGCAGGATCTTTCAATTCAGGGCTTTGTGCTTCAGCCTGTCTACGGCTCCTCAAGTGTTCACGAGCCTGATGAGGAACGTAGCATGATGGCTTCATCTGAAGGGGGTGAACATATCTCTTTACTTGGACGATTGGCTAATGAGAGCTAAATCGAAACATCAGTGTTTGGAGGACCTGGAAACGACATTAGATCTCGTTCGCTCACTCGGACTGCTTGTGAACCTTGAGAAGTCTCAGATGATCCCCAGCCAGAACATTGTCTATCTGGGGATTCAGATGGATTCTCGGAGTTTTCGAGTGTTTCCGTCGCAAGACAGAATTGCTCGAGGCTTTAAAAAAAGTCTCAACCTTCTTAGAGAAAGAACGGAGCTCAGCGAGGGAATGGCTCAGTCTTCTGGGTACCCTTTCGTCGCTGGAGTAGTTCGTTTCCCTAGGGAGGCTCAACCTGAGACCTCTGCAGTTCTACCTGCAAAGAATGTGGAATCGAAAGACAGGAGAACTTTCAGATACCTTTCCCATTCAACAGGAGGTCAAGTCCCACCTGAGGTGGTGGTTAACCCCTCTGGAAAAGAATGAAGGAGTGTCCCTTTCTATTCGGAACCCTCTCCTAGTGTTGTTTTCCGACGCCTCGGAGACAGGATGGGGAGCAACACTGGGAACGAAGGAAGTGTCAGGCACGTGGACAAGAGAACAGGTGTCCTGGCACATCAACACGAAGGAACTTATGGCGATACATCTAGCCTTGAAGTACTTCGAATCGGAGGTCAGAGGCGTAGTAGTCCAGGTCAACTCGGACAATACCACGGCTCTGGCTTGCATCCGAAAACAGGGGGGGACTCACTCGTTCTCCCTGTACAAGATAGCGAGAGCTCTGTTAATCTGGACAGAGGAACGAGGCATTGTTCTACTGACGAGATTTGTACAAGGAGTCAAGAATATAAGGGCGGACAGACTGAGCAGGAAGAACCAGGTCCTTCCAACAGAGTGGACCCTCCACTCCGAAGTCTGCCAAAAGCTCTGGTCCCTCTGGGGGAAGCCTCAGATAGACCTGTTCGCCTCGTTCCTCTCCAGAAGGATGGACAACTTCTGCTCCATAGTGGAAGATCCCAGAGCGATAGATGCCCTCCTCATGGACTGGTCGGGCATAGATGTTTACGCTTTCCCTCCGTTCAAAATTCTGGGGGAAGTGCTAAGGAAGTTTCGATCCTCGAAGGGAACAAGACTAACACTCATCGCTCCCTTTTGGCCCGCTCGAGATTGGTTCACAGAGGTACTGGAATAGACGGTGGACTTCCCCAGATCTCTTCCCGAAAGGACAGATCTGCTCAAACAGCCCCACTTCGAGAGGTTTCACAGAAACCTCCCCGCTCTCTCCCTGACTGCCTTTCTACTATCGAAAGACTTGTCAGAGTGAGAGGCTTTTCTCAAAAAGCTGCGAGCGCGATCGCCAGGGCCCGCAGGTCCTCTACCCGGCGGGTTTATCAATCGAAGTGGGAAGACTTCCGTAGATGGTGTAGGTCGAAGAAGCTGTCCTCATCCAATACCTCTGTGACCGACATTGCTGATTTTCTTCTCTTCCTAAGGGAAGAATCACACTTGGCGGTTTCCACCATTAAAGGATACAGGAGCATGCTCTCTGCTGTATTCAGGAACAGGGGCCTGAACATAGAGGATAACAAGGATCTTCATGACCTTATACGATCCTTCGAGACCACCAAGACTAGATCCTCTCTTTCCCCGAGTTGGAATCTAGATGTGGTTCTCAAGTTCCTCTCTTCGGATAGGTTTGAACCTCCTCATAAAGCATCGTTTAGAGATCTCACGAGGAAGTGCATTTTTCTCTTGGCCCTCGCGACTGCCAAGAGGGTCAGTGAACTACATGCATTGGACTCTCGTGTGGGATTTAAAGGAGATTCGGCTTTTGTCTCTTTCCACCCTCTGTTTCTGGCAAAAAATGAGAACCCTTCTAAACCTTGGCCCAGAAGCTTTGAGGTCAAGGGACTCTCTTCTCTTGTAGGTAGAGAGTTAGAAAGGTCTCTCTGCCCTGTCAGAACACTGAAGTTTTATCTTAAAAAGAAGAGTCAACTTCAGGGTTGCAGTCAGAGTCTCTGGTGTGCGGTGAGGGACCCGAAGAGACCAATGTCAAAAAACGCACTAGCATTCTTTATTAGAAATGTGATAAAGGAGGCTCACATGAAGTGCCAAGAGGAGTCCTTGAAGCTGCTTAGGGTTAAAGCACATGAGGTACGTGTAGTTGCAACTTCCCTTTCTTTTAGCAAGAATATGTCTATTAAGGACATTATAGCAGCAACGTATTGGAGATGCAACTCGGTATTTGCTTCCCATTACTTGAAGGATGTCAGAGTGACATACAAAAAATGCTTCTCTCTTGGTCCATATGTATCAGCGGATACTGTGCTGGGACAGGGAGCTGATACTGATCCTTAACTAGTTTAGTTTGTTTTTAATTTAAACAAGTTTGGTTTTGAGTTTTTAGGGTTGTTTGAAAGGATGTTAGGGATAACTCCTTTCAATCTTAGTACTAACCCCGGTGTTAGGATCAGGTGATCGGGATCGGTGTTATGCTCCTTGATAATGCCATTAGGCAAGGTGTTTTGTCATGCAAGTGGATAGGACCCCATTGACAAAGATCCTCAGGCTCTGTCGAGTAAGTGGATAAGACCCCTTTGACAGACCCACAAGAACTCTTAGCATGAGGTCACTACCTTGCTGTGGCTCTTGAGGCGATGCAGGCTCCTAGGCAGTAGCCATGAAGTCTTCCGCCGATAAAGGTAGAAACCAAGGTTTTTTATATATTACCTACAATGTATGTTGTTTACCTGTCTATTCAATAATTAGCTGTCTCTTACCCTCCGCCAAAGGTGCCAATCAGCTAAGTATATATCTGACAGGGAAGTTGAATGTACAAAAATGATATTGTTATGATACAATAAAGTTCTGTACATACTTACCTGGCAGATATATACAATTAAATGGCCCACCCAGCCTCTCCTCAGGAGACAGGTGGAAGAGAAAATCTGATTAGAAAACGGGAATGGTTCCTATTCCTGCCACCCAGCGGCAGGGCGGTAAATCACCTGACCTACCTGTAGCGTGTGCCGCGAAATTCGAATTTCTGTCGGGGACGACGGAGTCTGTAGCTAAGTATATATCTGCCAGGTAAGTATGTACAAAACTTTATTGTATCATAACAATATCATTTTTGTTTTGGTGTCAGAGGAAGAGGAAAGTCCAAGAAAATTTGGTTAGCCTGGTCAAGATGATATATCAAAGAACAAGCACAAAAGTTAGTGTTAGAATACATATATATATGTATATATATATATCAATTCAAGGATCACGGTTCGATGTGATAATATTCATATATAGATATACATATATATAGCTTATATATAGATATATATATATATATATATATATATATATATATATATATATATGTATATTTATATATAGTATTATTATATATATATATAATATAATATATATATATATAATATATATATATATATATATATATATATATATATATATATATATATACCATATATATATATAACATATATATATATATATATGTGTAGTGTGGATATATATATATATAGATATATATATAATATTATATATATAATAGATATATATATATATATATAGATATATATATATATATATATATTATATATATATATATATATATATATATATATATATATATATATATATATATATATATATATATATATATATATAATAATTATATATATATATATACACAGTGGTACTTGAGATACGAGATTAATTCGTTCCGGAACCGGGCTCGAAACTCGAAAAACTCGTATCTCAAATCAATTTTTCCCATTTAAATTAACTGAAATGTATTTAATCCGTTCCAGACCTATGAAATATACCCCCAAACCATCGTAAATAATGAAGAAAACACATATAAATGTAGAAATATAGTACAAGAAATTATACAGTAAATATATTTTAGTAATGAA
Organism: Macrobrachium nipponense; assembly: GCF_015104395.2. Classification (NCBI taxonomy): domain Eukaryota; kingdom Metazoa; phylum Arthropoda; class Malacostraca; order Decapoda; family Palaemonidae; genus Macrobrachium; species Macrobrachium nipponense. The sequence continues at coordinate 22,005,078 of NC_087222.1, forward strand.
TAGAATTAAAGTAAAATAAAGAAAAGAAAAAGTTAATTTAATCTAACCTTGGTGACAGTCGCGTGCGGGCGGCTAAGGGAGGCGAGTGACGGAGGGGGAGGGTGTGGACGGCTACATTAGTCCCGTTACGTAAACAGGAATTTTCCTAACAGAAAATGAAAAATGAACATTAAAATGTAAACTAAAACTAAAATTTAGCAATGAATAACAAAGTTACTTACCACAACAAAAAGTTAAGAACACGTAATCTTACCTTGCTGACAGGCGGCGAGTGCGGCTGGCCTCGAACGGAGTCGAGTGGCGGAGGAGGAGGAGGAGGAGGGAGCAGGGAGGCGGGGTAGTCCCGTTACGTAAACAGCATTTTTTCGAACACAAAATGATAACATTAAAATGTAAACTAAAACTGCATTTCCTTAACTTTAATAAAAATTTGCACTTTCCTTAACTTAAATTTGAAAAAATACTAAAATGCACTTTAAACTTAAAACTTTAACCTAAGCGATACGTAAGTTTAATCAGCACTTGTTTTCTGCCTTTTAGAATCACTTTCGCACATTCATTTGCGCTTCTCTTTAACAAAAATTTATCCAAAGAGCTTTGCTTCTGCCTCCCTTTTAGAATGTTCCGGAAATGAGTCAAACAAGTGTCATTAAATAACGCTGAAGCACGACTAGTCGAAAACTTTTTCTGGATGTTTCTGTTCAATGAAACTCGAAAGTGTTTCCCACATTGCTAACATGTCTTTAATTGACTTGTAGGAATCACTTCCTCCGGCTCTTCCTCCCCCTCGCTACAGCTGCTAATCTCTTGCAGGGCCTTCGTATGTTGCATCACCTGCAGCTCCTTCAACTCCTCAATTGAGAGTTCCTCCTCATGTTCCTCGACGAGTTCGTTGACGTCGCCCTCATCTACCTCCAGACCCATCGACTTTCCGAGGGACACAATCTCCTCCGTTGCTTGGGGTACGACCCTTCGAAGTCCCTCTCTGAAACAGCATCAGGCCATAGCTTTTTCCACGCCGAGTTCAAGGTTCGTCTCGTTACCTCTTGCCATGCCGAGTCAATTATACGTAAACATACGACGATATTGTAATGCTCCTTTCCAAAACTCTCGAAGGATAAGCTTGGTGTTCTCTCTCCACCCTCAAAGCATCGGCGGAACAAGTCCTTTGTGAAAAGCTTTTTAAATTTGCAATGACCATGCTGATCCATTGGTGCAGGATGGAAGTCGTGGGTTGGGTGGGAGGTAGAGGACTTTCACAAACTGGAACTCCTCGAGAATGTCATCTTGAAGACCAGGTGGGTGGGCCGGAGCATTATCCAAAATTAATAAGGCTTTCAGTGGGAGGTTATTCTTTTGAGGATATTCCTTCACTGAAGGACCGAAGACGAGGTTTACCCAATCTGTAAAGAACTGCCGCGTAACCCATGCCCTTGCATTCGCGCACCACATTACGTGCAGTTTTTCTTTCAGAATTTTGTGTGACTTGAACGCTCGAGGATTTTCAGAATGGTAGACTAGCAGTGACTTTACTTTACAGTCACCACTAGCATTTGCACACAATGCAAGGGTCAGACGGTCCTTCATGGGTTTATGGCCTGGCATCTTCGTCTCCTCTTCGGTGATGTATGTCCTCCGTGGCATTTTTTTCCAAAATAATCCCGTCTCATCGCAGTTAAAGACTTGTTGCGGGATGTAGCCTTCCTCCTCAATAAGCTCAGCGAACTCGACGATGTACCTTTCAGCTCCCTTTACATCGGC
>NC_087222.1:22011838-22059338 GCF_015104395.2 Macrobrachium nipponense
AGAGTTCGTTCTGCTCCCCAGCAACTTTCTAGAGGAGGCAGAAATTTCGTTTCCGCTCTCGTGAAGCCGGTTGTTTCCGCTGCTACGAAACTTGTTGATAAGAAGCGCGTTTTCTTTAGATGCCGAGCGCGCTTCTGTGAAAGTCAAGCGCGCTTTAGTGGACGCCGAGCGTGATTCGGTGCAAGGTACGCGAGCGCCAGTGGACGCTCAGCGCGTTTTAGTGGACGCTCGGCGCGCACCAGTGGACGCTCAGCGCGCGCCAGTGGACGCCAGGTGTACACCTGTTGCGGTCGAGCGCGCTTCAGTCGGCGCCAGTAGATTGGCTTCGGACGCCAAGCGCGTGCCTACGGAACGTCAGTTTTCCACCTCCGCAAGCGCAAGCGAAGCGGGAACTCTTCCTGTTCGCCGCTCTTTCTCTTTTGAGAAAGCTCGTGACTCTTCTTTACTTCCTCCGACTTCTCCAGTGTCTGAAGAGGAAATTAGTGTCACCTTTCGTCGAAGTGGACGAAGAACAGCAGTTGGCTCCAGTTTCGACGGACTACAAGGTTTTGACTCGTTTGGGGGGGGGGGGGATACGTCAGTCTTTTGCAGACACTTTTCCAACCTGAAGCTCCACGTACGCCTCCCTCTCAGTTTTCGTCATCCAAAGCTACTAAGATCTCGGGCTTTGTGAAAATGAAGAAGTCGCTTTCTACGAAGCAAGCTTTTCGAAAGGTCCATGATTGGATGGAAAAGAGGAAAGCTTCAGGCAAGACTTCTTTCGCTTTACCACCTTCAAGACTTTGTGGCAAAGCTGGTATGTGGTATGAGACGGGAGAAAACGTCGGAGTTAAGCTTCCAGCCTCAGCTCAAGGAGACTTTGGTAGTATTGTGGATGCCGCCAGAAGATCTTTTCTGTCTTCCTCTAAGGTCTCTTGGACGCATAGTGAGTTAGACTTCACCTTAAAGGCCTCTTCAGGACACTAGAGGTCTTTAATTTTCTTGACTGGTGCCTTGGAGTATTGGATGCCAGGTCCAGGAGTTCTGATTCCATCAGTCTGGGGGAGAGCTGTCCAGTGTATTGTCTTGCATGGACAGGCCGTCAGGGATGGTTCTGAGGAATTGGCTGCTCATTTCAGCACGGGACTGCTTAAGAAAAGAGCACTTTTTTGCAATTTTACTGCAAAGTCGGTCTCACCAGCGCAAAAAGCGGATCTTCTTTTCGCTCCTTTCTCAGAACATCTCTTCCCCCAGTCTATGGTAAAGGACATAGCTGCCAGTCTCCAGGAGAAAGCAACCCAAGACCTTCTGGCACAGTCTTCTAGGAAGCCTACTACTACTTCGTCTTCTGGGTCCTCTGCTTTGAAGAAATCGAAGCCCTTTCGATCCGCTTCTTCCTCGAAGCCAGCCCCTCGAGGAAGAGGCTCTTTCAGAGGCAAGACTCCCGCTCCTTCCAAGAGCAAGAAGTGAGAGGGAAGTCCTTCAGCCACCGGTAGGAGCCAGGCTTCTACATTTCGCGAAAGCTTGGGAAGAGAGAGGGGCCGACGCTTGGTCTCTGGACATCGTCAAGAAGGGGTACAGAATTCCTTTCCTGATGTTACCCCCGCTGTCTTCGACACCAAAGGATTTGTCTCCTTCGTATCAGGGAGAAAAGCAGAAAGTGCTTCACGATCTACTAGATCAAATGATCGAGAAGCAGGCAGTGGAACAGGTCTTCGACCGGAGTTCTCCGGGGTTTTACAACCGTCTGTTCCTAGTGCCGAAGCGGTCAGGGGGTGAGCGCCCCGTTCTGGATGTCAGCAGTCTAAATCGCTTCGTTACCAAGCAGGAAGTTCAAGATGGAGACACCTCAATCCGTGCTTGCAGCCTAAGACCGGGGGATTGGATGGTCTCTTTAGACCTTCAGGACGCATACTTTCACGTCCCCATCCATCCCCGATCAAGGAAATACCTGCGGTTTGTCCTGAAAGGGAAGATTTTACCAATTCAGGGCACTCTGCTTCGGTCTCAGCACGGCGCCGATGGTGTTCACCGTTCTTATGAAGAACGTTGCGAGGTGGCTCCATCTTGCGGAAATAAGGCATCTCTCCTCTACCTAGACGACCTGGGGCTTATTCGAGCCTCATCGCAAGACCGGTGTCTGAAGGACCTTCACACGACTCTGGCGTTAGCGAGGTCCTGGGACTTACTTTGGTGAATCTCGAAAAGTCGCATCTGACTCCTTCTCAATCCTTAGTCTATCTGGGGATTCAGATGGACTCAGTGGCTTTTCGGGCTTTTCCGTCCCAGGGGCGACAACTTCAATGCCTGGACAAAGTGTCGGCCTTTCTAGGGAAGGAAACATGCTCAGTGAGGGAATGGATGAGTCTGCTGGGGACCATTTCCTCACTGGAGAAGTTTGTTTCTCTGGGAAGGTTGCACCTCCGACCACTTCAGTTCTTCCTCTCAAGCAATTGGTCACGCAAACAGGATCTAGAAGAGGTCTTGTTTTTGACGGAAGAATGAAAAAGCACCTCAAATGGTGGTTGGATCCAAAGAAGCTTGCGGAAGGACTTTCGCTCAAGCTTCGGAACCCCGACCTAGTGTTGTTCTCCGACGCGTCCTCCACGGGTTGGGGAGCAACACTGGAAGGGAGAGAAGTGTCAGGCACCTGGAGAGGGGAACGTGTCCTGGCACATCAATCTAAAAGAACTTTCAGCGGTTTACCTTGCTCTAAGGTTCTTCCAAGAGGAAGTCTCCAACAAAGTGGTTTCAGATAAACTCGGACAACACCACAGCCTTGGCATACCTCAGGAAACAGGGGGGAACTCACTCTCCTTCTCTGTTCGCCATCGCGAGGAATATCCTGATTTGGGCGAAGTCGCAAAACGTCACGATTCTGACAAGATTTGTGTCAGGCGTGGAAAACGTGCGAGCGGACCTTCTCAGTCGGCAAGGACAGCTTCTGCCGACGGAATGGAACCCTTCATCAGGTAAGTATGCCAGGCGCTATGGAAGCTGTGGGACGTCCTCATGTGGACGTTTTCGCAACTTCCCGAACGAAGAGACTTCCGCTGTATTGCTCCCCAGTTCTGGACCCGGGAGCAGTGGCAGTAGACGCCCTACTGTGGAATTGGTCGGGACTAGACATTTACGCTTTTCCCCCATTCAAAATCCCCGGGAAGTAATGAGGAAGTTCGCTGCATCAGAAGGAGCGAGAATGACCCTCATCGCCCCCTTCTGGCCAGCGGTCGACTGGTTCACGGAGGTGATGTCCTTCCTAGTAGACTTTCCAAGGACTCTGCCCCTAAGGAAAGATCTACTCAGACAGCCCCACTTCGAGAGGTACCACAAAAACCTCCCCGCTCTGAGTCTGACTGCGTTCAGACTATCAAGAAGTTGGCCAGAGCGAGGGGTTTTTTCAAGACCTGTGGCAACGGCGATTGCCACCGCAAGGAGGCCCTCCTCAATCGCAGTTTACCAATCAAAGTGGGCTGTCTTTAGAAGTTGGTGCAGAAGGAAGGGCATTTCCTCCACCTCAACCTCTGTGAGCCAGATAGCAGATTTCCTTCTTCACCTTAGGAAAGAAGCGAAACTAGCCGTTCCCACGATTAAAGGCTACAGAAGCGTGCTTTCTGTGGTCTTCAGACATAGAGGACTCGACTTAGCGAATGATAGAGACATTCATGATCTCATTAGATCATTTGAGACTGTGAAAGTTCTCCAACCTAAAGTACCATCGTGGAACTTAGACGTGGTACTGAAGTTTCTCATGTCGAGTCAATTTGAACCGCTCCATTTAGCCTCGCTTAGGACTCTACTAAGAAGACCATTTTCCTAACCGCTCTGGCGACGGCGAAGAGGGTTAGCGAAATTCAAGTCATAAGCAAGCATATTGGGTTCAAGGATCATAGTGCAGTTTGTTCTTAAGTCCTACGTTCTTAGCAAAGAACGAGAACCCTTCCAACCCTTGGCCGAGGACGTTCGAGATCAAAGGGTTGTCGGAGCTAGTGGGACCTGAAGCTGAGAGAGTCCTGTGTCCTGTCAGGGCTCTCAAGTTTTATTTGCAGAGAACCAGAGCATGCAGAGGTTCTTCGGAGAACTTGTGGTGCTCTGAAAAAACCAGATCTTCCGATGTCGAAGAATGCACTGGCGTTCTTCTTAAGAAGTACGGTTAAGGAAGCCCATGAAAAGTGTAGTGAAAGTCACATGGAGCTTCTGAAAGTGAAAGCCCACGAGTTGAGGGCTATTGCTACTTCGGTGGCTTTTCACAAAAATATGGCAATCAAAGATATTTTGGGCGCCACTTATTGGCGAAGCAATTCGGTGTTCGCTTCACACTACCTGCGGGAGGTGAAAGCAACATACGAAAATTGTTACTCGCTCGGACCATACGTCGTTGCAGACACTGTTTTGGGGGCAGGAGGTAGCGCTCATCCTATCCTTTAATGGTTTAGGGGAGTTTTTAACTTGTGTTATGGTTGTGGGGTTGACCGCCTGCGGCGGATCTCCCTTCCATTAGCTTAGTCTATGTGGGATACTTTTGGTAGGCTACGCCAGGTGGTTTGGTTTTACTTTGTTGCCCTCATTTGTATGGTCAATGGTCTAGTCACGTCGTGGTCTCGCCCCTGTTGACAGATCATCTGGAGTGCACCAGCTTTATAGGTCTCTACCTTGCTGGCAACTCTAGTAGCACAAGCAGACTTATGCGGCAGTAACCACGAAGTCAGCTATGCTAACAGGTAAGGAATCAAGATATCAATTATCTGCATATATATGTTTCCTAAAATCTTCTATTCTGTCTACTCCCACCACCAAAGGTGGGATTCAGCTATATATATATCTGACAGGTAAGTTTCATGAACAAAATGATATTGTAATGATACAATTAAGTTTGTTCATACTTACCTGGCAGATATATATATAGCTGTATTTTTCCGAATCCGACAGAAATTTAAACACTTACGACACACGCAGTGGGAGTCAGGTGGTTAGTACCCATTCCCGCCGCTGGGAGGCGGGTATCAGGAATCATTCCCATTTTCTATTCATAATTTTTATTTCCACTGTCTCCTGAGGGGAGGTGGGTGGGTACTTGATTATATATATCTGCCAGGTAAGTATGAACAAACTTAATTGTATCATTACAATATCATATTTACTAATTTTCAAATATTAATTTTGATTAATACTGTATTAGTAAGTTTAATAAGTTTAAATGATATCACATAATAAAAATCATAATTCTCTCTCTCTCTCTCTCTCTGCTACAAAGATGTGTTTTTTTGTATGATAAATAAATGATTTACTATTTTCAAATATTAATATTAATTTATACAACAATAATATCAATTCATTAAAGAAAATACCATAGTGAATTAGTAAGATTTTAGTTTATAAATTTAAAAAATTATGGAAGATTGAAGGAAATATCAGTCTTCTTTCTCTAACTCCAGATACTAAAACTGTCATATATCAAGTTCTGTGACAGGAAGGGGAAGAGCTGTTGTGTTGCCATCAAGTGCTCATGAAATTTCCCCCCCCTCTCTCTCTCTCTCTCTCTCTCTCTCTCTTTCTCTCTCTCTCTCTCTCTCATTTACTGAGACTCAAGATTTTTATAGTACTTGTACTATATGTTTTTAATACTTTCAATAATAATAATAATAAATAAAAATGATAATAATATAATAAATGTAATTGCAAAATTCATATTATGTGATAGTATTTTTAAAGAAATACCATACTAATCTTTCCATGGTCCTTTTAATTAAGGCTAACTCTCTCTATCTCACTCTCTCTACTCTCTCTCATCAATCTCTTCCTCTCTTCTCTCTCTCTCTCTCTCTCTCTCTCTTTTGCCACACAAGATAATAATGTGTCATAGTGGTAACTCCCTCCCTCTCTTTCGCTGGAAGTGTTACAAGTATTTTTTGAGAGAACAGAGAGATAAACACTCTCTCTCTCTCTCTCTCTTCTCTCTCTCTCTCTTCTTCTTTCTTTTCTCTCTCTCTCCCTCTCTCTCTCTCATTCTTTCTCTCTCTCGCTCTCTCGTTACCGAGATGAAAGAATTTTTATGGTACTAGTATGTAAAATGTTTATTGATAATTTCAGTTATTTGATAATAATAATAATAATAATAATAATAATAATAATAATAATAATAATAATAATAATAATAATAATAATAAAACTGTAATTACAAAATTCATAATGGTAGTATTTTAAAGAGATGAAAATGACCTTTCCATTTCACTTTGTAAGGATAACTCCTCTTTCTTACTGGGATGAGAGAATTTTTATTGTAGATGCATGTGTTTATTATATTTTCAAATAATAATAATAATAGAAGTAGTAATAATACGATAACTAATTTCAAATGAAAATTCTTCCCTTCGTCTTTTTCTGTATCAATTTCCCTACCTTCTCATAACTCCAGTGGCGCTTGGAGCTGGGAAAGTAACAATGCCATACAATGGTCAATGAATTTAATGGTTTTTATGTAATCTCTCTCTCTCTCTCTCTCTCTCTCTCTCTCTCTCTCTCTCTCTCTCTCTCTCTTACTGAGATGAGATCATTTTCATGGACATGTATGTAATAAGTTTATCATTAATATTTTCCGATAATAATACTATAACTGTAATTACAAAATTCATATGTGAGTATTTTAAATACAATAATCATTCCATTTCAATCTTTTAAATACTGTAAGGACAACTCTCTCTCTCTCTCTCTCTCTCTCTCTCTCTCTCTCTCTCTCTCTCTCTCTCTCTCTCTCCACAAGATACTTGTCATAGTGGTAACTCTGTTTCTCTTGGCTGCAAGTGTTATAAGTACGTATGTAAGCATATACCTTTAAGGGTACTAATGTTTAGGATTACTTTGAAATTATATTAATACAATCTCTAAGATTAATACAGTAATATGATAATAATTTAAGGTAAATTTGATGCAGGATGTTACATAAGGTATACATTTAGTGTTTCTATTTCTTCCTTCTTTTATCTCTCTCGCTCTCAGCAAAAGAACTGAAAGACCGACAAACATAATTGCACAGTCTTCTCTTTCTCTCTTCTCTGGAGAAATATATTTATTTATGGGAGGGGAAAAAAGTGTTGCCTACAGACGTTCATCTCAATCTATTGAAATCGTATGGAGTTATTCTCTCTCTCTCTCTCTCTCTCTCTCTCTCTCTCTCTCTCTCTCTCTCTCTCTCTCTCTGCTATTGGCTGTTTATATATTTCTAATGGTAAAATGTTTAAGATGACTTTAAAATGATATTAATAATACTTATTCAATGGTATATTTGATGTAGGATAATACTTTAAGTAGACATTTGGTATTTGAACTTTCAAGATAGGCAGATATAGGTATTTTTAGAAGGGAGTTTGAACTATTCGCGGGTTTGAGCTGTTCGCGTGGGTGTCTGGTACACATCTCCAGCAAATACGGGGGGAACACTGTACTTTCTTCTTTAATACATAGACTGACTTCTTGAGTTTTGTTGGGACCTTTGTGTAGCAATCAATTTTAGAAGTCTGATCTTACACCAAAGCAGATGGTAAAGTATCTCATATCCGGCCACGCTGACAGATGTGGTAGCAGTAAGAGCCTACCCCTCAGACTCGCATATTAGCAAGTTCAGAGAGGCAATGCAGTTACTCCTGTCTCAGTAAGAAGAACCAGCTCGGCAGTGGCAAGTCATTTCGGTCACCTGTCATCCTTGCAGAAGCTGGTCCCTCATTAGCAGCTTCACCTTCGTTCTGTTCCGTGGAGAATGAAGGAGTTTTGGTCTCCCATTATGGACTCCCCATTCTTCCTGACTCCTTTCTCGGAAGAAGGAAGGACTTATCCTGGTGGTTAGACGACAGGAACATTGTAATAGTAGTGCCATTAGGCACTCCCAATCCTGAGATGCTTCTGTTTTTGGATGCATCAACCGAGAGAGAGGATGCACACCTGGAAGAGTTGCTGGTTTCGTACACCTTCACATCAATATTCTGGATCGCAAGGTGGTATATCAACAATACAACTGTACAGTATTGGTGCAGGTCAACAAGCAGACGAATTGCATTCCCTTCAGCTACACATGTTGGTGATGCAGGTTCACAAGTGGGCAGCAGCACACTCGGTAGATCTGTCAGTCAGGTAAATCCTGGGGAACCAGAACAGAGCGGCAGACGAGCTCAGTTTCCAGGGTCCAGACATAGGGCCTCTTTGCAACCTGGCACAATGGAAAGTTCCTGGTGTTCTGTTCTTTTGTGCCAGGGGCGGTAAAAGGAGAGGCTTTACAACACCCATGGGACAATCTCCAAGGCCTACACTTTTCCTCCATTTTGTCTGATTCATTGGGTGATCAACAGGGTCATGATCACCCCAAATCTCAGGATGACCCTGCTAGCTCCCAAGTGGCCACATGCCAAGTGGTATCTGGACCTGCTAGCTCTACTTTCCTGGGTACCAAGAGAGATTCCCCCTTGGCACAACCTGCTGTACCAGCCGCTCATAGAGAGGTATCGCCAGGCTGTGAGAGAACTGTCACTTCATGCCTGGAGACTATCCACCATCTCCTGTGAGCTAGAGGTTTTTTCTCGTCACACAACGACCAAGATTTCTGGATACCTTTGTAAATCTTCAGCAGCTGTGTACTAGGGGATATGGGTCATCTTCTGTGATTGGTGTCATTGATGGGATATGTCTCTGGTAGGATCTCCTCTTCAACAGGTAGCAGACATTCTTGTTTTTCTTCGCTGTCACAGCTGTCAGGAGCTACAGAGTTGCCCTTGGACTAATCCTTTGCTTAAAGGGTGTCGATTTCACTTCCTTGTGGAGATCTCCATGCTTTTGAGAAGCTTCAAACAGTTTTGCCCTCCCTGGGAATTCAGTCCCCCTGAGTGGAATGTGACTCTTGCCTTACGGAGCCTGACTTGTGCACCGTAGCCTTTACGAGAGTTGTCAGACAGGGATCTGACCTTCAAATTTGTGTTTTTGCTTACCCTGGCATTGGCAAAGAGATTTTGTGAACATCATGGACTTTCCTTCGATGTTGAACACTTGAAGGGATGAGGATATGTCACGCTCTAGTTCAGGGGTTCTCAAACTCCTTAACGCCTTGACCCCCTAATGAAGTTTTAATTTTTCTATGGACCCCCTAGACTAGCATTTAATAATTCAAGAGAAGAAAATAAGAGAAAAAAACACCAATGTCAAATCCAATTTGAGAATCATTAGTTTAGTACTTGACATGCAGTATGATAAAAATGCAACACCTAGTAAGAAAATGTGTTTAGAACTTTAGATATATGAGTATATGTAATTTAATTTGCTGACCCATTAGTTATTCATCGACCTCTTTTGGCACCCTGACTATTCATCGACCCGGTCCTATTGACCCTTGGGGGTCGATATCGACCACTTTGAGAACCCCTGCTCTAGTTTGTCCCAGAATTCGAAGCGAAACTCAGAATCCGTCAGTCCCTGACACCAAATACAAGTTCTTTTCGATCCCCTTCATAGAGGACTTTACTGGTAGTGATCAAGACAATGTGCTACTGTGTCCAGTTCGAGTGTTGTGGTGCTATCTAAAGAGGCTTCGACATCTCCGTCCTCAATGTCGATGACGCTTTGTTAGTACTGGCTCGACCAAGGTAGAGGTGTCCAAGAAAATGGTTTCTTTCTGGAGTCGTGAGAAAATCAAGGGAGCATACTCTGCTTCTGACTAGGTAGATAAGAGTACTTTCTGAGTAAGAGCTTAGAGGGTTGGGGGCATGGTCTGTCCCTCACATTCTGGAAGAACCTGTTGGTTCTAATAGTACTAGGGTGGGAGTGTGTTCATGAAAGACCACATTCACATCCTTCTACCTTCAGGACGTTGCCCATGGGCCCATGGACACCTTTTCCTTCCTGTGGTGTCTGCTTAACAAGTTGTGTAAATCACCCAGCTCCCCTAGAGGGACAGGTAGCATCTCGCCTCAGGTGTTCTGAGTTACAAAGAGAGAGTGTGAGTGAGTGATTGGCCTCCTCCTCCCTTTCTCTTTTTATACCCTTCCTCACCTGTAGGGCAGAGGGAAGGTTAGCAAACCGTTACATGCTAAATGGGTGTGCACGTGAGCTACATAACTAAGTACTGTACCTTGTCTATAATCTAGAAGTCTAGATTAATAGATGAATGTCCATCTCTCTAGCAAAGGGAGAGAGGGACTGACAATAAAACAAAACACTAAAGGTTCATCCAAAACTTTTTTGAATCAATGAAGCTATCAGATGCACGGGACTCCTTTGTGTGCTCTACATGACCAGGAAGGAGGCCCAGGTGAATTGAGGTACCAGTCAATTCAGAGATTTACTCAGAATCCTTCCACCAACAAGTATTTTCCATATGTAAAGACCGTAGGATTCTATTTGTTTAGGAACAATCTACAAAAATTGCCCACCTCAAGCCACCCCTCATTCTACTACCTGAGCCAAAAGGTTAAAGTGAAGCATAAGGATATTGGTGGGTGGGACTCCCACACTACCGTTGATAGTTAACCACTTTATTTAAAGTTAAACAGCTGTTTTCCCAGCTTGTGCTGCAATTATATCCATATGTAAAGACCTTCAGGTTTGTATATTAGGAAAAATACAAATTACTTAAAAAAATTGTAGCCATTCCACCTTTGCAGCATTAACAACCGAAAGGGCTTTTTACTGTATCCATTTTTATTTATGTGAGTATACATTCATGTAGATTTTGGTGGGCTGGACTTAGATGTGAATATATTGCCAAGTCGCAAGCCATGCATATGCAGATACACCAATCAAGGAAATGCTGTAATAAGGGATTTTGACGTAGGAAAAATCTATTTCTGGGGAGAGACCTGTGTCGCCCAGTGAAAAGGATCCTGCTATCCACTTTTCTAGTATAAATAGGTTCTAAATATACCAGAGAAAAAAGCTAGCATGGTATGCTGAGATTACTACCCTCGCGCGAGCACCCTAAGGGTGTCGGGTATAAAGTACAAGGCGAGCGGAAGCCACTATTCACAGGTCTCCTGCCAACTAGAGGTTTCCTTTCTAAAATCCCTCTCTCTCTCGCTACTACTACTACTACTACCCGACCAGAGCGCCATCTGCAATCCTGAAATTTTTTTAGACATTTTTGGCTTGGATTGGTATAGGGGTAGGGAAGTCAATTAGAAGGGCTAGGTTTCACTGGGCGACACAGGTCTCTCCCCAGAAATAGATTTTTCCTTCGTCAAAATCCCTTTTCTGGGTCGACCTATGTTCGCCGGTGAAAAGTTACCAGAGAATGTCCATCCAAGCCTTCTAGATACCAAGTAATCTTATCTTATAAGGAGGAGTTAAATGAAACCTGGTTTATTTTAGCTTAAATTTACTAACTTAACATATGACAAAATATAAAATTAAACTTAGGCTTACTTAAAGACTACTTATGCTAAGACTTAAATTTATGGCTTAGAATTAGAAATAACTTAAAGACATCATAATTTGACAGTGTATCCTGTAAGGAATTTATCACATTTCAGAATATGTACAGTCCGGTCTATAAGAACAATCCAGAACACAATATTTTATATACAAGATTGGCGGCAGGATGACGCCCAGGTCCCCTCAAACCAGACGAGAGAGGTATAGTGGAGAGTGCGAGCGAGGCAGGTAGAAAGGAGAATGTATTAGGGAGGAGAAAGGGGTAGGAGGAGGTTGATAGGATTTATTATTCAGGGGAAACTATGCTCCCTGCAGCAATTGCTGGGAATTTAAGGGCTTCTAAGTTCTTCAAATAGTGGCGCGTGAAGACTACTGGAGATTTCCAACCCGTATATTTCTTTAGATCCTCAAAATTCATATTTTGAAAATAATTAATGGAAGTAGCCACCGCCCGGATGTCATGGACATATTGGATGGAATCCGGGTTGGCTTGTTTAATGAAGTAGAGTATTTGCTGTCTGATACCTTTAAGAGAGATTGTGCCACCCTTTTCTCTTATAAAAAGAGAACCTGACGATGTTGCGGAGGTTCTGGCTAGAAAGGATTTAAGGGTAGTGACAGGGCACAATGATGTGTCCTGTTACAAAGGAATGATTTTCCATGGAGTCCATCTATTTTGTGGGTCCTCATTCTTAGTCAAGAAGCTCCGGTCTGGGGATAGTAGTACTTCCCCTGACGGGAGGAAATCTATGTGGTCTGGATTTCTTGAGAGAGCTGAAAGTTCAGATATTCTGGCACCTGAGGCCATAGCCATTAAGAATAAAGTTTTCCTTAGGAGGGTTATGTATGAACATGATTCATTAATAGTGTCTGACGCCAATTAAGTACATCATTCAAGAACCAAGTGACCTTTTGTGGGCGGACCTTTGGTCTTAGGCGTGCGCATGCTCTCGGAATGGAAGAGAAGTATGCATCTGACAAGTTAATATTGAAGCCGACTTGGAAAATTTTCTTCAAGGCTGACTTGATTGTTGTAATAGTACTGGTGGCTAGGCCTTTCTCAAATAGAGTTCTAAAGAACGAGATTGCCAGATTTGTGGTCATTTTGTGGGCTCCCGATTCATTTAGGAACTTAGCCAATTTTTTAACAGCCGAATCGTATTGCCTGAGAGTTGAATCTCTTTTATCTGATTCTATAAATACAATGTTACATAGATCAATACTCGCGTCTTTTTGGGCTGCAAACTTCATGAAGTCCATAAATTTAGGGCCTTCAGAATTCTTAAGGAAGCTGACACAGTTTGAGTTTGTACTATCTGTGTCAATTCCGGGCGAGGGATCCGTTTGGGCTGGAGCTTCAGCTCTAGGAGGAGCAGAAACCAGTTGCTTTTCGGCCAATTGGAGCCACTTGTGCAAGACTTTCATCAGAAGATTCACTGGAGGGAACAGATAAATCTTCTGCCACTTGTTCCAATTTATTGACATTGCATCTGGGGCATAAGCTAGAGGGTCCAGGTTGGGAGCTACATAGCATGGTAGCTTGTGATTGGATTCTGTTGCGAATAAGTACACTTGAAGGCCCGGGAATTGATTGTAAATCCATTGGATTGAATTCTTGTCCAGGGACCACTGATTCTAGTGGAGTAGTCCTGGAAAGAGCGTCCGCGATCACATTCCTGACTCCTGCCAGATGGGTTGCTGACAGGTGCCAATGATTCTTCGCTGCCAAATCGAATATTGCAATCAGTACATGATTCAGTTTGCTTGCCCTGGAACCTTCTCTGTTTATGCAATGTACCACCACTAGGCTGTCTGAGACTATCCTCACATGGCTGTTCCTGGCCGGAGTTAGTCGCTTTAAGGTTAAGAGGACTGCCATAGCTTCTAGCACATTGATATGGAACTGTCGGAACGTACTTGACTATATCCCTTGAACTTTCTTGTGCTGAAAGTATCCCCCCCAAGCCACTCAGTGACGCGTCTGTATGAATTGTCATAGATGGCGGAGGGAATTGCAGTGGTACTGCCTTGGTTAGGTTTTTGTACTTCGTCCAGGGGCAAAGCCTCTTTGCTAGTATGGGTGGAATTGCTGAAATTTTGTCCCTGAGATTGTTGTTGGCTCTCTTCATCCAGACTCGATTGATATCTTTCAATCTGGCTTTTAGTAGGACGTCTGTTATTGATGCAAATTGTAGTGAACCGAGGATTCTCTCTTGGGTACGACGAGAGGGCTTTTTGTTCCTGAGAAACTGTCTTGTAGCCGCTGCTATCTCTTTGGCCTTCCTGGTTGGAAGGGATAGCTCGTGTTTTTCTAGATCCCATTGGATTCCCAATCATTGAAAGTGGGAAGCCAGTTCCAGCCGAGATTTCTACTTGTTTATTTGAAAACCCAAAGACTCCAAGAGTTCTATTACTTTAGCTGTCGACCTGCGGCATTCCTCGATGCTGGTTGCCCAAATGAGCCAGTCGTCTAGGTAGGCTTCTAACATTATTCCCCTGGTTCGCAGTTCTTGGACTATCGTCTCTCCTAGCTTGGTGAATATTCTGGGCGCAATGTTGAGCCCGAACGGCATGACTCTGAAGGAGCAAGCTTTGTTCCCTAGTCTGAAGCCTAGGTATGGAGAGAAGTTCCTTGCTATCAGAACATGATAGTAAGCGTCTGTAAGATCTATACGGAACTTGTCGCAAAGAATGTATGAATTCAGCCTTGACAAGTCCAGAATCACTCTTCTTTTGTCTGAGTCTTTCTTTGGAACCGTGAACAGACATCCTTGAAATTTTAGTCTCCTTACTTTCTTTATGGCCTTCTTTTGTAGGAGATCCTTGGTATATTCTACCAGATCCGCTGTTGGGGACTGAAAGAAGTTTATTGGTGGTGGAGGCCCTTCCTTCCATTTCCACCCCAGGCCCTTGGAGATTATACTGTGTGTCATGGACTGAAGGTCCAATGGTCTCGAAAGAGATATAATCTCCCTCCTACCTGTGGGCTCTCACTGGTTGGCTGCAGGTCTGTACCCTCTTTCTCCTCTGAATCCTCTACCCCTTGATCTGCTTCGTTGTCGGGAGTGGCCTCTGGCTCTACTGCTACTGGCATGCCTATTGTAGCCATGAAAGGATTCCCTGGCTTCATAGGCGGGGTTAAAGGCGGGGGAGGTCATGACGGTTCTGAAGGTTGAGGGTTGCTGGGCCGGCGGAGTCTGAAGCAGAACAAACTGCTACTGTGGCTGGGCTTTCGATGTTGAGGGTTTCCCAATTTGGGATATTGGGACTGCCTGAACTACTGTCTGAGGTCGAGAGGACTTATAGGGCATGTACCTCCTCGGCCTCTTCTTTGCCCTAGCTTGTTGTCCGGGTGCTTCAAACTTCCGTTTGAAGGGAAGTCCCAACCGGACTCGGAGGCTCTGGTTGGCTCTAGATGCCTCCCTCAAGACATTGTTCACTTCTTCTTGCGGAAAAAGGTTTTCCCCCCAGATTGATGCCTTTATCAACCTGTTGGGTTCATGCCTGATGGAAGCCTCCGCCAGGACATATTTCCTGCAAGCTCGTCTTGCCATGTCAAAGTCATACAGGTCTGACTGGTAGGTCTGTAATAGACTCTTTGTCAAGACCTGGAACAGCTGTTCATCCTTACAAGTTGTGGCTACCAATTCCATTGAGGTAACAGAGTTGGCAGACCTTGCCAGTCTTGTCCTAGCCTCAAACTCTGTTTTTCAACAGATTCTCCTGAAGCTTGGGTAGTTTGTCGGAGAATAATGTTGAGGCACAGTCCGCATCCAGTTTACCTACGGTAAACGTGGCCGGAGCTTTGTGCCAGAATTCTCTGCGGGCAGGGAGGAGAAGAGAGGTAGCCTCCGTCTCCTTTAAAGCCGGGAGAGGTTTATCCTCCGTTATGTCCTGGAGAGTTAACTCTGTCACTTTGTCGGTGCAGGGTGATGGGACTCGATCCGGTGTCACGAAAATGGTGTAAGAGCCCTTGTGAGGCGTTAACCTGGTGTTAACGCACTCCCATTCGGCCATGGTGCATGCCCAGACAGCTTGGGCTTGTTCCTTTGGAAAGATGACAGTTTCTTTTGGGACCTTGTCCACTCTAACTAGCGGGTTCTGCTAGTCTGGCGAACCCGAGGAAGGGGAACTGGAGACCTTTCGGGTGGAACTCGAAGTCCTCCAGTGGTCGGGTCCTGCACCCTTCAATAGTTAATTTCCCATCTTCATATGGGGCATGCATAGCAAGCCGCCATGGGTTATTCTTGTGGAAGGGTGGTAGTTTGGAAGCATCCGGCACTCCCATAGCAATCGCCGGAGATCCAGAGTGGAGAAAACCGGACATCATGTCTTGCAGCGCTTTGATCTGCTCGGCCACTATCTCTGAAACGGACTGGCTGGAGACCTCAGGTCCGGAGGCGCGTCGCAACGACTCAAACCTCTCGTCTACTGCCTCTCTAACCTTTGTCAATAGAAGGCTAGCGAGTAGTTCGTGGTCTACGCTGGACTCCGTCGCCTTGGGTTTGGCAGACTTTGATCTCGATCCCTTTGAAGGGAGAGAACCCTTGGCAGCAGGCGACTTGTCATATGAGGTCGACGGCCTTGGGGCCGGAGATGACTCAGTCGCCGCTGACAGAGTTGGCTTTGATCCCTTGGGCAGGGATTTCGGTCTAACAGTCTTCTCCTTGGGACGAACCGACCATGAGCTGTCCCAGGCAGGGGTGGACTTAGAGAAGCCCCGGAAAGAAGAGGTAAAAGAAGGAGTAGGGCTAAGGAGACTACCTGCCTCACTTACCTTGCCACTTACCTGCTCTCCCAGGGCCAATGGCTTGGTGTGGATGTTGATGGCAGCCACATCCGCCATCAATTCCTCCTGGTCGTCAGGAATGGCGGCGATGATGGGGGCCGCCACACTTGACTGGACAGACACCGAAGGTGATCCTTTGAACAAAAGAGTTCCCAGGGAGGCGTCCAAAATGTAGGGATGCCCCGACAGTGCATTCCGGGCGTCCTCACTTGACTGTCAGGGAGGAAGGGGAATTAATCTTCCGACATAGGGAACCAGGTTGATTGAACAATATTGATATATTTGTTACAATTTTTATCATGAAGAAAAGGGAGGGGGGTTTTAAGATGCTTACCTGATCATTCAGAAGGAGCATCACCATTTCCTAACAGATGGTGTAGGCCTCCGGGTGCCAAACCATGTACGGCAGCAGTCCCTCCTCCGCTACAAAGGGGATGGAGCAGTTTGCATGGGAACGACACACTTCATGCCCCACGGTCTCAGCAAGGGAGGCGGAACACCCCGGCGACTGACAGCGCACCTTCTGTAATGGTAATTATTAATGAGTATCATCCCAAGGAGTGCCGGAGCTACTCCGGCGGTGGTATGGATCTTAAACTAGATAAAGTTCAAGAATTACTCATTAAGAAATAACATATAATTCACTGAATAAATTTTTGTATATGTCTAAATTACTGAATAAATTCTTATATATAAAGGTTGACCCTTAAACGCCGAAGCGGTAAAAAAAAAAAAAAGTCTCCCGTGTTACGGAGGTGTTTCAGAGTGAGCGCAGAAGCGGAAAAAATATTTTTTTTTCAAAAAATCACAGCGCGCTTAGTTTTCAAGATTAAGAGTTCATTTTTGGCTCCTTTTTTTTTGTCATTGGCTGAAGTTTAGTATGCAACCATCAAAAATGAAAAAAAAATTATCATTATCATATATAAAAAATGCGATATATTATAGCGCAAAAACGAAATTTCATATATAATTGTATTCAAATCGCGGTTAAAGGTAACAAGTTACTTTTATTTTCGTTGTAATGTACACTAAATTGCGATCATTTTGGTATATAACACATTGTAAAACGATAAAAGCAACACAGAGAAAATATTATCACAAAATAATGCATGAATTCATAACGCGCGGACGTAAACAAATATTTTTTTCAAAAATTCACCATAAATCTAAATATTGTCCTAGAGACTTCCAATTTCTTTCAAAATGAAGACAAATGATTGAATATTACTATACTGTAAGAGTATTAGCTTACAAATGCAGTTTTCGACCATATCTGACGAGTTAAAGTTGACCAAATGTGATTTTTTATATATATATATTTTTCATATGCAATTATTTCGGAAATAAGAAAAGCTACAACCTTCAAATATTTTTCGTTTTATTTTACATGAAATTGCGCACATTTTCATATGTAAAACTCTATGAAATGCCTAATATGAAACGGAGCAAATATTCCGAGAATGGGACGTACGCATTTTCGGAGATTTGTGGCGGAGAATCCGCGCACGGAGAGAAGGAAAGTTTTTTTTTTAAATTCACCATAAATCTAAATATTGTGCTAGAGACTTCAAATTTGTTTCAAGATGAAGATAAATGACTGAATATTACTACACTGTAAGAGTTTTAGCTTACAATTGCGTTTTTCGACCATTTTGGTAGTCAAAGTTGACCGAACATGTTTTTTGTCTATTTATCGTGATTTATATGCAAATATTTCAAAAATGAGAAAAGCTACAACCTTCAATTATTTTTTGTTGTATTCTACATAAAATTGCGCACATTTCCATATATAAAACTTTATGTAACGGCTAATTTAAAATGGTGCAAACATTACCACAATCGCTCGTATGATTTTTTCGGAAGAGTTACCGCGCGGACGTAAAGAAAATGTTATTTTTTTCATAAATTCACCATAAATCGAAATATTATGCTAGAGACTTCCAATTTGTTGCAAAATGAAGGTAAATGCTTGAATATTACTAGAATATAAGCGTTTTAGCTTACAATTGCGTTTTTCGACCATTTCGGTAGAGTCAAAGTTGACCAAAGGTTGAAAATTTGTCACTTATCATTTTTTATATGAAAATATTTCAAAACTGATAAAAGCTACAACCATGGGTTGTTTTTAGTTGTATTGTGCATGAAATTGCACATATTTCCATATATAAAACTTTATGTAACGGCTAATTTTAAAATGGTGCAAACATTACCACAATCGCATGTATGATTTTTTTCGGAAGAGTTACAGCGAGACGTAAGGAAAAAGTTTTTTCATAAATTCACCATAAATCGAAATATTGTGCTAGAGACTTTCAATTAGTTGCAAACAATATTACTAAAATATAAGAGTTTTAGCTTACAATTGTGTTTTTTGACCATTTTGGTAGAGTCAAAGTTGACCAAAGGTTGAAATTTTGGCACTTATCGTTATTTATATAAAAATATCTCAAAACTGATAAAAGCTACAATCATGAGTATTTTTTGTTGTATTCTACATAAAAATGCGCACATTTTCATATATAATACTCCATGTAACGGCTAATTTAAAATTGTACAAAAATTATGTCAAAGTGACGAAATAATTTCCGAGATGTGTCACAGATACTTTTTAGTGCGGAAAGAAATAAATTCGCGCTTGCGTAACGATTGTAAACAAAACAACACTTTGATCCGTGAACTCCCAGCATCCCCCAAGGCGCGTGATTCAAAAGTTTTCGGCTGGTTGGCCTATAAGTATTTTTCTGCGAATTTAAAAAAAAAAAATTTTGAGTCGACGTAAAATACGTCCATTCGGCATACGGGAGACATTTTGACTCGACGTTTAATACGTCTATTCGGCGTTTAAGGGTTAACTGCTTGGTCTCAGACCCGCTCCTGGATTATATGTAGGCCTGGTACTTGGAATCCAATATCCGACAGACTATGAGGAGGACAGGCCTCAACTCTGTAGGTCCGGCCGGACTGGAGGGCTAC
Organism: Macrobrachium nipponense; assembly: GCF_015104395.2. Classification (NCBI taxonomy): domain Eukaryota; kingdom Metazoa; phylum Arthropoda; class Malacostraca; order Decapoda; family Palaemonidae; genus Macrobrachium; species Macrobrachium nipponense. The sequence goes on from NC_087222.1 coordinate 22,030,986, forward strand.
GTATGAACGTAGGCAGCTACATTATATTGCCAAAAATGAGGACCGAGCTATAGCAGATTTGATGCAAAACTCTGGTGGCGGATGTGAGGGTGAGTCATTCTCCATCAGCACCACAAGGGTTCGGAGCTGTTCACTGTACGATCCCTCAAGGCTTAGCTCCCCTGAAGTCTCATTTCTCCCTGTCCTAGCCACTGGCTGTGGAATAGGTGGAGGTGGCGGGTCAGGGGAAGGTAATTCCATAACTGACGTTGCCTACCTATACTGAGGAAGGGGTAGGAGCAAGGGTCTTACCCCAATTCCACTGTTGGAGGAGCTGGAGAAAGAGACAACGGGGCGGCAGAGCCAAATATGTACTCCCTGAAGCTGTCCGTCATCTGGCGGGGGCTATAGCTCAGAGTCGTATATCCCTCACCCCCTCATACCCGTCCCTCCTCCCTCCACTTATGTGAAACTCAAGTGGACATTCCTCACTAAGAGGACCAGTACCGTGAGTTATAATGGTTCGGCTGGGCCAAACCTAGTAGTGGGTGGGAGGGGGGGAGTCGGTTGAGAACGTCTGGCTCCCTGTCTGATCAGAGGTGGGCACCTATTAGCAGTTGGAACAGCAACCGGTTGGTGCGGCCACTCATTAGCGGTTGTGTAGGCTACCACTGTAGGGGTGGTAGTGTGACTGGGCCCATGGCCTGTCGTGGTTGGTACAACAACCGATTGGGGTGGCCCTCGATCGAAAGATATAGCCTACGACTAAGGACGAATATTAGCCAGACCTTTTACAGTACAGTAATACAGTATAGCATAATGAAGATAATGGATATGCATCAGATTTATAATGAGGTATTATGGAAGAGTTGCAAGTGGTCCTTATATACCTATATATATTGCAAAATTAACCAATATGGATATAACTGACTAACCAAGTTCTCTAGCGACGTGGAACGTCAGGTAAATCTTCATCTAAGCTACCATTATGCGGATAGTACTCTCAACTAAACCTACCAAAATCGAATTTATACAATTCAGACTGGCCAGGAGGATAAATTCCACTCAGTTAAGGACAGTTAGCCTACTTTATTAATATAGTTGGGCTGAACTGATGGGTGGCAACTCTTCCACCTCTTCAGTGATTAATGAATAGGTATATTTGCATATATTTATTTACGAAATTAATAATAATTCATGCAAATTACGTTGGTGAGAGGGAACGAGTTACTAACTCTCTCTCTCTCTCACCTACCATAAATAATAGACTGCGTGGTCTATCAATGATGATAATAACATTACCGTTATGTCAAGATCACTTGGACGCGTTCACGAATTGGGGAGGGGAGGGGAGGGGGTGGATGCGAACGTTCTTAGTCTAGTCCCCAGACTTGCCCCAGCGTATGTCGTGAACGCGTTCGATATTTCTACGACATAACAAACCAATAATAGTAAGAAAAATACATTAGAACACAGGAATTAGGTACTTTTATAAGCAAAAAACATCGGATTTATTCTTATTTAAAACTAAAACATTGTACCTAAATCCCACGCGTTCTTTCTCCTGATACCAAAATGGCGGGGGGGACGCCACCTTCCCCGCAATACTTTCTACGAGGCCGAAGCATATAATCTATGAAAAACAGAAATTGGGGTACTCAACTTTGGTGCGGTGGACATCTCAGCTGAAGCCATCACTAAAAAGCACTTAGATATGCGAAAAGGTACGAGCAAGCAAAAAACGCGTCGTAGTCTCACAAAATCTAAAAACAGGATTGAAGATGGATTGAGAGGGATTTTGGAAAGGAAACCTCTAGTTGGCAGGAGACCTGTGAATAGTGGTTTCCGCTCACTTTGTACTTTATACCCGACACCCTTAGGGTGCTTGCGCGAGGGTAGTAACCTCAGTATACCATGCTAGCTTTTTTCTCTGGTATATTTAGAACCTATTTATACTAGAAAAGTGGATAGCAGGATCCTTTTCACCGGCGAACACAGGTCGACCCAGAAATGAAATTTTCATAGGTATACCAATATAAACCTTATATCATATCTACCATTGCAGCCACCCCTCTTTGTTCATCAGGCCAAAACAAGAAGTGCTTGGTGATGGCATATGAGTGAGGGGAATTCCCTTGCTCACTCTTCTCAACCACCAGTTAACCCATTTCAAACATGCACTGAAAGATACTCCTTCATAAAAAGCTCTGAAAAAAATGTCATATTTGAAGAAATGTAGCAGCACATACCTCCCAAGACTGTCATCAGCTACTCTTGTATTATCCACAATAACAATCAGTGAAACTAATTTGAAAACTTTCATCTCTCTTCAAATTACTACTCAATTCACCTTTACTATTTTTTCTTCTTATTATCTACTGCTTCTGTGGATAATATGGTGTTATGTATGGGTGGGTATTATGGATCCGAAGATCTCAGAGACAATGTTACAGTGTCGAAATATCCTGGAAAGGGTTCGACTCAATGTTACGGCCTCTGAGAGAGGTCCCCTTCAGGTTCGATATAAAATAATAAAAAAAAATATATATCAACACAAACAGTTGAAACTGGGGATACGAATATAGAAAGAAACACTAACACAACAAAGGTTTATTTACAAGCTTACTAACAAAGGTAAATGCAGAATGGTATCTCCTATTTACATAAAACGATAGAATCTTACACTGCATGAACTGGGGGAACAGTGACACAATTCAAATACTTGCAGGCCAGTTTAGTGACTCGAAGCAGTGGCTTCACAAAAGGAGAATGGCGAAAGCGGACGTCCTCTTGACTCCGTATTGCAGGAACTAGTCTAATCGTAAGGCAGGAAATCCCCCCTTTTCTTCTCCGAAGTCTGTTCAACGTAGAGACAACCGGCCGTCCACACCTGAAGACGACTAGACCAATATCCAACCAACTCTCGAACAACTCTCCTTTTGATTGATACTTCGTCGGTTCCTCCGTCTCTAGTCTCTCTCTGACGATCACTGCTGCTGATCTCTCACTGATAATCTGATCTGTGGCTCTGTGACTAACTGGTGATCTTTCTCTTTTACAATCTCTTCCTTCTACGATCACTCTCTAATTCTCCTCCTCCTGCTACTTCCTCCGTCGTATTTATACGGCATCCTGGGGGCGGAGCCTATGGCGAGCGTCACAGACTCCCGAGGTTTCTAGACATTCTTAGATGAATCTAGACGAGGTATTGCATCAGAAATCGCGGCGTTCCTCATGTAACGTTGGCGCGTTTTTACGCTCCACAACACGCCCGACGATTCCAGAAAAACCGCGAAGACAGGCGCCTCGAACACGGGCGCGAAAGCCTCCTTACTGCCGAACTTCTCGAAAAGGCGTTCTCCTTTCATTTAACTTCTTTTGCTATGAAGCAATTACCATCACAGTGGTTCACATAAAATTAAGCATTTGCTGCGTACTGTACCCTTCCTGCTGTTACCCCACAAAACTCTTATGCTGGTCTCTTGCATTTTCTATTCTTGGCCTTTGATTTGTTAATAAGATATGTTCATAAGTAATTTGTATTGTAATGTCAAGCTAAGAAGGTTTACAGATGCGAGGTGGTGGGCGTCGATATTAAGGGGGCCGGCCGGAACCCCTATATATGGAGGTATAGGGCGAAAAATGCAAAGTCATGAAAAAATTCATGGAGCTTCATATGGCAATTGAGAATACGTATATGAAATATTTCGTCAAAATTCCTCTTACTTTCGTAGTTACAGGGTAATTAGTTAACGTAACTCAATAAGCCTAAAACATTGATCCGTACAAGAAAATGCAATATTTCTTCTATTATCGTAAATTTTGATAATTATTGTTAAAGAAATTGGGAGAAATGGCATCTGTAGACATTCCCCGCGTCGAGAAGGAGACTTCAGGCTCAGCTACCAAGTCCAGTCATGATTTAGTGCGATCACAGATGTCAAATAGTCTACACGTTCCATTTCATCTCTGACATTTGCTTGCTTTTACGTATGTTTATGAATGTTTCGGCAATAATTTCATCATGCCAATGAGGAAAAGACAAGGAAAACATCTCGCTAACATACAGACGAAGAAAAATCGCTCAAGTATTATTACAGAGTATCATAATATACGCGTAGTTAGTGAAGAGAGAGGGAAGGGTTGCGTAGTATGGGTTGCTTAGTAACGTCCCCGTCTTGCCTGACAGCACACGTCACACTGTGCCCAAGGCTACGATCTTTGAGCAAAGAGATCTTCATTTATGACAAATAACAAAGTTTTGGTTTTTTAGTACCCAAAATGGAATATGAAATTCATAATAATCATGATTTATTAAATTGTCTTTGTAAAAAAAGAGTACACCTTCGAGTTTTACCTCTGACATTCTCTTGCATTTACGTTTATTTATCTTTGTTTCGGGCAAGAATTTCATCATCCCAAAGAGGAAAATACAAGGAAAACATCTCGCTAACATACAGAATAAGAAAATTTGCTGTAATAAGCCGAGTTAGTGAAGGGGAGAGAGAGAATTGTGTAGGAAGGAGTGCCCCATCTTGCCTCAAGCAGTGCCCCAGGCTGCGATATATGAGCAAAGGGATCATCATTTATGATTAAATTATGATAAATAAAATAGTTTTTGTTTATTAATACACAAAAAAGAAATACACATTCATAATAATCATTATTTATTAACACTGTCTTTATAGAAATACGAAGGAAAACTTTGAAAGCCCGTATCTCAAAACTATACTTATTGACCTTCAAAATCTATCTTCTCACTTAGTTTTAAAGCTATAACATTGGAATTTGGTATATAACTCAGAAAGACTTTATAGAACAATCAAATTTAGCCCTTTTTTACAATTTTTGCTTCGTCTTTTTTTTTATAAATTTTTTTCTCCTGATTTATAGGGTTTATTTTTTTTTACCATATTGAAAAAATCATATCTAGCAAAAAAATGACTTTTAGAAAAAAAACTCTCCATTTGATTGGAGGTCTACATCAGGTCTATATATGGTAGTAATCCCAGGTCTTAATATTAAATCTCAAGGGATGAGATAGAATTTAAAAAATGGTTATTTTTTAGATAAATCGCCCTGGCGTCACAAAACCGAAGGTCAGAGGCGAAAATCATATGCGGTTTGGAGATGTCCCAAGTCACCTCATTAAGTGGTATGAATATCAAAGTCCTGTCCTTAAAAAATGGCATTAGCCGGCCGGCCCCCTTAACTGTTAATCTGTTGTTGCATTGTTGCCTCAGGAATGTTTTAATGCTGTGTCTGGACAACGTTTGGTAGGATTGTATTCATGTTTGGATAGAACTATCAAATGCATGCTTTGTTAATCGGCCTGAGACCTTTATGGGAACCTGAATTGAATTTGATCTATTATTTTGCTGCTTCAGTTCTGGCATTATGTTTCCTAACTCTGTGTTGCATTCTTTGATTTCAGATTCTCCCTCAGAAGAACCTTCCTTCCTTCGTCAGTTTTGATTAGCATCAGGATTTTGGGAAATGCATGTTGTTTAATGGTACTACATGGAACATTACCAATAGCAACTCTTAAAGTGTTTGAGACAACAGTGAATTATTGTACGTGTATTTAACAAATTTAAACAATAAGTAAAAGTTTTTTTGAATATTAGATTCATACATCAGCAGTGAAATCTGGTTATAGTCCTTCAAGACATTGAATTTCATTTTTAACAGATTTGTTGAGCAATTATTTGTAAACAATTCTGTGATAAGAGTTGTGAATTAAAAATATTGTCATTACAGAACGGGACAGGACATAAGGCTAAAATGAATCCAGAATATTCTTTAGAATTTCCTTTGAAAAGTGAAACTGAAGGTGCATTATCACTGCCTTCCATAAATCAAGAAAACAGCAACATGGCTGCCTTTAGTGTAACCAGTGATGGAGACTTTTTGTCTCTGGATCCATTGATGGATATCAAAATAGAGCCAGAGGAATTCTGTGAGTCTAATGAAGATGATGCATATTCATATGAAATGAATTCAACAGTGAATGAAAAACATCCACAAACTTGCAAAAAGGAAGTAAAACAAGAAAGAAGGAATAGTCACAATGGAAAGAAGCCTTTCAGATCAACTGACTGTGAGAAAACATTTTATAATAAAATTAATCTTACAAATGATATCACAAATCCTACTAGAGAGAAATTCATATGCAATGACTGTGGGAAAGCATTTCCCAGGAAAAATAGTCTTACACGTCATATGAGAATCAATACCGGAGAGAAGCCATTCATGTGTAAAGACTGTGGGAAAGCATTTTCACGCAAACCACATCTTACACATAATATGAGATCGCATACTGGAGAGAAGCCATTCATGTGTAAAGAATGTAAGAAAGCGTTTTCCCAGAAACCACATCTTACAATTCATATGAGAACCCACACCGGAGAGAAGCCATTCGTGTGCAACGAATGTGGGAAAGCATTTTCCAAGAAACGAGATCTTACACGTCATATGAGAATCCATACCGGAGAGAAGCCATTCATGTGTAAAGAATGTGGGAAAGCGTTTTCCCAGAAACCACATCTTACAATTCATATGAGAACCCACACCGGAGAGAAGCCATTCATGTGCAACGAATGTGGGAAAGCATTTTCCGAGAAACCAGATCTTACACGTCATATGAGATTGCATACTGGAGAGAATCATCCATTCATATGCAAGGAATGTGGGAAAGGATTTGCCCGCAAACCAGATCTTACACGTCATATGAGATTGCATACTGGAGAGAAGCCATATATGTGCAAGGAATGTGGGAAAGGATTTTCCCGGAAATCAAATCTTACAAATCATATGAGAATCCATACCGGAGAGAAGCCATTCATGTGCAATGAATGCAGGAAAGCATTTTCCCAGAAATCAAGTCTTACACTTCATATGAGATTGCATACTGGTGAGAAGCCATTCATGTGCAACGAATGTGGGAAAGCATTTTCCCGGAAATCAAGTCTTACAAATCATATGAGGTTGCACTCTGGAGAAGAAAAAGAAACAACATGATAAAATAAACCATTTAAGGGCAGAGATCTCTCAAATGACCAACTATATGAGAGATCAAAATCACTCACAAAATCTGCTCAAGAAATTAAGGAAAATGACAAAAAACTACAGAATATGGAATGAACAAATCAGTTGAAAACTGGCGGAACACCAAGCCAATATAAAGGCCCTAGCTTCACAAATAGGAAACAAACAACAGAAGATAAAAGTAAATTAGATAAATATGCAGTTTGGTGAAAATTCAAAGATTGTATAGGAAGATGATGAAAGAAACAGTGGAGGTATGAACACAACTGCAAGGAAGACCTAGAGAGATTTTGGAAGCCACTGTTTGAAAACCCTAGACAACACCTGGATATTCAAATGTATGGAATTAGACAACATCAATGAGGAAATAAGATCTTTCTTGGCAGCTCAGATGAGTAAGTGGAGGACCACTCTCTGTCTAAAACACTCTGAGGGCCAGATAGTAATTCCAGACATAAAAATCCAAAGAGGAATATTCCAAGGTGACAGCCTCTCACCACTTCTATTCTGCTTGACCATAGATCCGCTTAGTAAAATCTTGAACAACATTAACACTGGCTATGACCTAAGCAAAAGCAGAAGCAGAAAAGAGAATGAAAGATTGAACCACCTGCTCTTCATGGATGACCTGAAGTTGTTTGCAGATTCAGGAGAAAAATTGGAAGAATTAGTTAGGACAGTCTACCAATTCTCAAATGACACCTGCATGGAATTTGGGTTGGACAAGTGTGCCAAGAGTACAATAAAGAGAGGGAAGAAAGTAATATCAGAAGGCATAAAGGTAGAGGAAGGCATGTTTGTTGAAGACCTGGCAGAGGAGTCTGCATATAAGAACTTGGGAATAGAAGAAAACACTGGTATAGAACACAAGAAAAAGAGAGAAAAGATAAAGAAAAAATACATCAGCCACTTAAAGAAGACCTGTAGTTCAGAACTAACACCAAAGGACAAGATCACTACCATAAACCAGCTGGCAATACCATTGGTGACATGGTTTTGGCATTGTAGACTGGCCACAAGGTGAGTTTGACAGGAGGGACATTAAGACCAAGAAGATTCTCACCCTACATAAATATCTCCCTCACAGAGAAGGTGGATTATGCCTACAGAGCAGCAATAATAAGTCAAGGGTAGTACTTCAAAAGCTCTGAGGATGAAAACATCAAAAAGGTTGCCCAACACCACAGGCTAAGAACTTTGCAGATCTGCTAGAAGACAGAGGGTGCTGAGCAGACTCCAGCAAAAACGATAGCCAGGAAGACCAGGCAGAAATACAGTCACAGAGCAAGAACTGGAAAAATAGTTGAACAGACAAAGAAGAATCACTTAGATGGATAAGAAATGGAGATCTAGGTTATGATGGAGAAATTCTGATAATAGGAACACAAAATTAAGACCTAAAAAACAGCTTCAAGAAAATGGCAAGTATATCAGGGAGTGACCAGTGTAGGTTTTATCATGCAGCGGTTTAGAGTACGAATCATCTGATATCAGCCTGCCAGACCCTGCTTGCAGATGGTCACTACACAGCCCGCCACAACAATATCTGTAAATATATAGATTGGAAAATACATGAAGAATACAGAATTGAAGTGAAAGAAAAAGTGTGGGAGCATGAACCAGATCCAATCACCTCCAATAGGGCCGTTACCATCTTTTATGACAAGGAAATTCCAACAGGAAGATATAGAGAAGGAGGTGCTATAAAACCTGATATTGTGACCTGGAACAAGGAGGAAAAAACAGCAAAGATTATAGGTGCGACACTACGCAGTGACTTTGGCCTCAATAGAGTTGAAAGGCATAAAATAACAAAATACCATGACCTACAGAACGACCTGAAAAGTACATGGGAACTGAAGGAAATAGAAATAGTACCTGTGGTGGTAGGGCAATAAGACTTATAAAGAAAAACCTGAGCAATATCTTCAGGCAATATCAAGTTACCCAAGTATAAATGAGGTGCAGATTGCTGCCCTCATAGGAACGGTAAACACCTTGAAAAGAGCCCTCTGATATGAGGCTAGTGGAACATAGAGGTGCAACCATAGACCCCAGGCTGGAGCCCATTGCACCCCTGATATAAACCAAAAATTAAGAATAACAGAAGCCAGAGAGAGAAGCCATTCATGTGTAAGAATGTGGAAAGGAATTTTACAGGAAACATCTTATAATGCAAATGAGAATTCACACTTGAAAGTAGCCACTTTCAGTAAACCCTCAATTATCTGCTGCAATATATATCCAAGGCTCTTGTGGAAATTGGAAATTTGTGGATATGGTAAACAATCACTTTAAGAATGTAAAATAAACCCTAAATCGTCAGAATGATTACTAGCGCTAATTCACACCGACTGCATAAGGACATGTATGAAGAATGCTGACAAGAACGTAAACATTACAGTGCCATTTGGTGGGAGAAGGGTGATTACAGAGACAGTCTTAGTGGGTTAGCCAAGTGTTACTTTTAATGATTTTGTAATATGCAGATTGCACTTAATGGGTCAAAGATATAAGCTGATTTTAACAGTAAATAAGTATCCAAATAATTGATTATACGAAAATTGTTATTTAGTCCTTTATTTTCTTGCTTGTATTGTGACTACAGTACTGTACAGTATGCGCTAATAAACAATACAGAATGCACTACAGTACTGTGCTGTACACATAATGAAAAAGTAAACTGTACAATACCGTCAGCTGAATAAATGCATACAAAAACTATCCTGAAATTCTGTCTCCCTCTCTCATACCTGTTCACATTGCCAGAACTGTTTATTTGTGGCAAACCTGGAAAATCTCTTTTTTTCTAGCATCATGATGCATACATGTATGTACAAGCACATGTACGTCAACACAAGCTAATTTGTTAGAAAGTAGCTGCTATTTTATGCTGCATTTTGTTACCGCCACATTAATTAAAAATCTAATAAGCTTTTCACTCAAATCTTATTACAGATGTATCACAGCATTACATCTTAAGATATTAACTTTTTCACGTACTGCACATCAGAGTTCTTGCTCTGAATGTGAGCAATTTATAGAAACCAAGCAACACTCACTGCGTTCTCTAAGGAATGGAGGTCAATCCTTGAATGCTGGCAATGTGTGTGAGAGAGAGAGAGAGATGCAAAACTGCAATTGTCATCACCTTTGAAGGCTAAAAAGAAAGTTTACACTTCACATTTGCATAAATTGGTAACAAGGCCTTTTAAACCTTCAGAGTGAAGAGAGAGAGAGACTTACAGATATCGTGTACTACAGTAGTTTTTAAATGGTTACTACTGAATAAGCAGCAAACGAGATCTAAATGGAATACTTAATCATTTTGCTGTCTCTTTGACTTATAATATGGGTATGAAGTAACTGTTGCTCCCAATGCATCCTGAGTTACGATCAGGACTGAATGACAAAGGCAATACTGTACCTGGTCTTTTGTTTGTGTTGTATGGACAGGTAATACCTTTAAGTACCTTACTATGCAATTACATTTACATTGTAAAATGTTCAGTTGATTACATGTAAATTACTCCTCTGCAACCAGTTATATCAATATTGTAGTATCTGGTTACTACTACCTTTCTGTTGCATTGTGTATGATCATATGATGACGAGTTAATGTCCCATGATAAACAGTGATTTACATAATTGTGTTTAACATTAAGCATATTCCATTAAATGTTTACCCAATGTTTCAATTTTGACGTATGATTGCCCAAGTTGTAGGTGATTATAAGGGGTTTTGATCAAGGAAGGACTCCAAAAGTTTTGTAAACAATAAAGAATAATCCAGAGAGAGGAAGAGAACAGCAAGCAAGCACACAGCAAGTGTGTAATTGACTTCAGTATGATGCAGATGGTTATGTATATAAATAAACACACATATGGTGTATACTATATGTGCGTGCAAACACAGACACTGATAAGTAAGAAAATTTTTTATGCAACATGACTGGGCAGTTTATACTGATATGTTATTTTGTAATGTGTTTCAAGTTTTTCAGTTCACTGGTGTTGCAACTTGAGAAAAGCCCTTGCTTAATATAAAACAATTTTGTTCATAAATTTAACAGTCATAAATTCACTGTAACTTTTGGAGTTATTCTTCAGAGGTGGAAATAGAAGAGAGTGATAATGGGAGACAAACACAAGCAGCCAACGAGAGATTGAAACTTCTGTGACAAAGTCATGACACTCAGCCACTCTAAAGTAATAATAATAATAATAATAATAATAATAATAGTAATAATGATAATAATAATAATAATATCCTTTATTTCAGCTCAGGGAATTTACAAACTACAGACAGTAACATACGCAATCTAGAGACCTTAGGTGGTTACAGTAGTTCAGGTCCAGAGGGCTAAATACAAAAACCGAATGTAAAAAAAAATCTTTAACTTGATAGTAATCACAGTAATAATGAAAAAGTAAAATATCGGCAGTAAATACAATAATAATGACAGAATCTGCAGATGACATCTTGCCAATACAGAGATTAAGTCCTTTAAGGGACAAAGGCCTCATTTTCCCATCTTTCCCACAATTTAGATCTTACCTCACTTCTTTGTATGAGCGAGTTGCTGCTGTTCCTCACTCGGGTTACCACGTGGTTTTCTATGAACATCTGTGTGGCAGAGTGGTAGTGAGGAATGTATGTGAGGCGTCTCAGAATGTCATTGTGCACAACAGTGATACTTCTAATGGTCTCTCGGGTATAGTTCGTCCAGAGGGAACACCCATAGATACTGTAGCTGTACGAGCGGAAAAGCAGCACTTTTGTGTCTCGGTGACAGAAGGCAAACCTCCTTGCAATCATGCAATGGACAAAGTTCGCAGAGAAAAGGAAATACAAGAGGAAGGCTTCCCACATGTCATCAAAGGGAGACATGCCTCCAGTGATGCTGAGGGTTGCCAATCCTTGTTGTTCCTTCCTTCTATGAAAACTGCCTCTCATTGCTGCTCCCTCCCTGTGAGAAGTAACTCCTTCGTGATCTCCTATTGCTCTGTGGATGGAGAGTCCGCAGGGAGGGACGATGGATCAAGATGACAACTTGGAGGCTGAGAACGAATGGAGAAAGCTTCATTTAACCCAACTTTTTCAAGGTTGAGGGATTTACAAAATTTCTTGAGGGAAGCTTAGGGAGCTCTGGCACTCCCCAGGGATCTCCAGGGAGCCTTCAGTCTGGGGGTTGATCCCCCATCTCAGTGCCTCCGTGACTGCTGCATCTGTAACTGTGACTATTGCCACAGTTACAATGTCAACAGGATCCATGATCACGGCCATGGTCCCCATGGTCATGCATGCAATCTTGGTCCAGTTGACCCCCATACTTCTTCCAACTTACTCCTCCTCTAGGTATGTACCACTCCAAGCCTTGGTGGCAAAGTACCAACGAGACAGAAAAGAGCCCAAGGAAGAGACATCGCCGTCATCGTTATCATCTTTGTCGTGTTCCAGAGCCTCCTCCCCTTCTTCTTCCAAACGTCCTGTTGCACAGGCAGACCAGAGGTAGAAGAAGGTCACTACTCACTACCATTAGACATGTAGGCCTTCATACATCTAGCCTATTTCTTTGGAAGAGCCATAGGGATCTGCCACATGCTCTTCCATGTCCACGGACACCGGAACCATACCACAGGGTTCTCCAGACCCCCTTGATGTGTGAGCAACAGGTGCACGGGCCTCCACAGATACCCCGGTCACCAAGACTGGTCTCCAGAAGTCACATTCTAGGGACAGTATAGAATCTTCCTCCTCTGCAAGTGTTACATGCTTTTCCATGGATGTTGCATGTATGTGGGTCTCCACGGAGGCCTGTGGCACCAATACCAGTTGAGGAAAAGTCCTATTCATGAACTGGTAAAGTTTTTCCTACCATTGCACAGGGTCCCACAGACTCTTGTGACATCGATGAGTGCTTATGGTTAGTGAAAGAGAGTGAACCAACAGCTTCCAGGTGCATGGTCCCAAAAGGAGAGAGTGCTGGGGTCTCAAAAAGGTGAAGTTGACCCACGGATAAGCTTAGGTCTCCATCAGGTCCGGGAAGAGTGCTATGCCTCTCTCAACTGTCCCCTCAACATCCTGGGTTTATACCAGGAGGCACAAGTCAGACAGGCCTGGGGCTCAAGATTGGAATCATTTGCCCTCCCATCCCAGCCCACATACAAGAACTTATGTCCCAAGTTCAGTCCTAGGATCAGAAAGGTCATATGCTCGAGTGGTGCAGAGTAGATCAGGGGGTTCTGATGAGGGTTTCTCTCCTACTGAGGGAGTAGTGTGGGAGGACCGTGACCTGGAAGGGCTTGAGGGTCCTTTTCCTCAGGACTACAGAGGACCTTTGTTAAGGTAATGAAACTGATTCGTCAGTATAACAATCTCAGAGAAGAGACCATGTCCACTCTCCCCTGAGGATCGTCCCTCTGCACAAGGAACCCAAAGCTTTGTTGAGACTGTTGCGGTCTGATCTTGCTGAAGGGGTTCTAGACCAAGTGAGTTCTCTGGCATCTGAGGAAGAGAACTCTCCTCATTCTAGCTGCTCGCACACGATACTTCCCTCTCCTCTTCTTTGTCAGAAGCATTTCTATGTGTCCTCATGGAGGTCACAGTGAAGAGGAAGTTGCCCTCTTGCGGCAGGAGTCAGCGGCTCTGGAATCGACTGCTTTATTAAAGTAATTGGTATATTTCCAAACATACAAACCTGAAGTTCTTTACTCAGGGGTTTAGCCTGAAGACACAAGTTGGACCGTCTGTCAAACTTTCAGAAACAGTCATTAACTACCAATGGTAGGGGGGGGAAATCTGTGCCAACTCATCACCCTGTACTCCTCTTTGCCTTTTGGATTAGGTAACAGAATGATGGGTGGCTGAAGTGGGCTGTAAATGTAAAGACTCAGGTTTGTATGTTAAGAAAAATACAAATTACTCAAGAATTTGTTAATTGTTCCTACATGAATACAAACCTTGGTTCTTTATGTAGGAGAGTTATATTGGCTTGGGGAGTCTGGGAAATTCTCTGAACTGACTGGTTAGTTCTCCACCCCTGGGAATATATATACATATATACATATATACTATATATATATATATATATATATATATATATATATTGTAATGGAGTTAACTGATTTGACTTCGCACATTAAAGTAAGTTTCTGTTTGTTTTTGTCCAGTTTTGTTTACTTATGTCTTTTGAAGGCTGGACTTTGGGTCTTTTCCTCCCCCCAAAGGGTAGTTGTAGTTTTAATTGGTATGTCACCCATGTAAGTGTCTTTATCTTTTCATGTTTGATGGTGTTTCGGCTGTTCGTCACCTGTTTTGTTTTCATCTCCGCTGGTGATTTGGGGACCTTTTGGAGTGATGAGACGGCATTTAACGGCTCCCTATAGAGAGGATTTCAGCTTCCATATTTTCTGACGGTTTATGGCAGTTTGCACGAATATTCTGAAGATGCCATCAACGCTTTGCAGCTGGCATCTCTTCAGTTCGTGTAAGGGATCATGTGATGGCCTTCCTTTGCGAGGCGTATACTTCGTGGTTGTGTGATGCCCTTCCTTGCCATACGTACTTTTGAAGGTGAAACTCGCCCGTTGTTGCCCTTGCCCTCAGCTGCTGAACTTCCGGAATCGTTAAGGGGCCTCCCAGGGGCAGAGAAAAGGGTAAGATCGCAGACCGTGTGTGTTTGTCATAATTATTCTCACCTATAGAGATGACTTGTGTTGGTAGTCTCCTACTTTGTGGCACTACTGGAATTTACCGTTGGTGACGACACTTCGCTGTGTGATGCTAAGAGAGACGACATTCATGAACCATTGGATAAGTGGAACATTAGTTAATCGTTGTTAATGGGATGATATTTATTTTTCCATAGTCTTAATGTATGTTTATCCATTATTCAAGTGTTTACTTTAATAAGGTTTAAGGTTAGTTTCTGACTTTGTCTCTTACTATCATAATGACCCGGTCATCTGTGGTTTCTATCTCCCCCTAGTAACTTTTTCTTTTACTTTAGTGTGCTAGTTAGCTAGGCGAATGTGTTTTTGGACTTGCAATCATGAGTTTATTTTCTTCCCTAAAGTACAGTTTTCAAGGGATTTCTTTGTAATTATAAGGTTTTAGTTGTAATAAATAATTAAGTGTTCATTTTAGTCTCTATCCTTCTCTTTAAGGAAGTACTTTGAATTGTTTTTGTTCTGGTATGAGTCCTACTCATTATCATAGTGGTAAGGGCTTTAAGGTGGATCATAACATAATTGGCGACCGTGACAGGATCTACTACCAGACGTTAATGTTCTCAGGGTTTTCTCGAGGAGGAGTGCAGAGAAAATTGGGAAAAGGATAGTTTTGCTTGATAGGCTTTTAAGTGATAGGAGCTTTATTTTTTTCCCCCATTTAACTTATTTCGAGTTTCAAGTTGAGGAGGCTGCGGCCGAATTTCTTGGTAATCCTGATTGGGAAGAATATATTTTTTATTTGAAACGTGAGGAGTTGTGGTTTTTGTCTTAGTTTTTGCATTTGGAACTGCCATCGGAAATTCGTAAGGGGCAGTTACTCAAAGAAGTGCTGAAAGCTGCTAAAGAGTACCAAGAGTGTGTAAGTATCTCACATAAGAACAAAAACCAAGAACAGGGCAACGTAACTAACGATGGAAACCGGGAACTAGATGATAGTAACATTCATCAGGTAAGTGAGTTGAGACTCAGTATTTTGAGGGAAGAAGCGAAAATTAAAGAGTTGGAGCCAAAAGCCATGCAGTTTCAAGCCGAAGGGAAAGCTAAAGAAAGGGAACACGAGATTACTTTCCATAGAATGCGTAACAATAATAATATTAATAGTAGTATCTCTGGGGGTAATTTTGATTTGATGTCAGCGTTGAAGTTAGTACCTTGTTCCCAGAATTTTTCACTTCTTTCGAGAGGATAGCTAAAAGGTTGGTTTGGCCAAAGGATATGTGGACCACTATGATCCAGTGTCATTTGAAAGGGAAAACTCAGCGAGTATATAATATGCTTAAACGGCAAAGAGCAGTTTGTACTGCATAGGTTTCAGTTGTCTGTCTTCAAGAGGAATTTTCGATGTTTGAACGCAAATTCGAAGAGATCTCACCACATATCTTAATATAAATACCTCCATCAACATTTTATGAAGGATAGATAGTCCTCCGAAGAGCGTTGACAGATGCCATTATGGGAAAAGAAACATGAAAATGGCATCACTCAGGGAGAAGAGAGCGACGCCATCTTGGCTTGAGCCCAGGGTCTCTGGGGAGGGAGGGAGGGAGAGAGGGAGGGACATGATATCCACCAGGTACGAGAAAACCCCCGAAGGAAAAGGTGCCAAGTACCGCCATTAAACACAAAGCACTTTTCTTTCTTAATTAGGAAAAGACCTATAGCCATTGATTGATTGTCTCAGCCCCCAACAGTAGTATGGTGTCGCAGCAGAAACCTTCATGAATGAATGAATAATCTCTGTGTGTAGAAAGCGTATTGAGGAAAACACAAACTGGCAATTTTTCTGTTTACTGTGGTTGGCTCCTCGGCATGAATGGAGGATGTGACGACCTCAATCCCATAGTACGTGAGGACTCATTCATTGTCAACATGTGGGCTGGCGGCTACAGCCTGTGTGTATGCGTATGTATTTGTGACCGTGTGTTTATGTGTTTGTGTGTGTGAGTATACCGGAGAGGAAGACGTAGAATACAGTAAGAACGACGAGATCAATGCTCGCTTGACGAAATACAGCAACCAAGTTAATGTTTTTGTTAGCAACGAAGCTCCGTCTCACCTCCTGTTGATTATCTCCGTGTGTACGTGTGTATATAGTCGCTCTCGTTCTTTCTGTCTATCTATCTATCTATTGTCCACCTTCCTATCTATCAGTCTCTTTTATGAAAGAAAAGGAAAAAGAAATAGCTTGAAAAATTATTAAAAGAAGAAATCTCTCGATGACGGAACTGAAAAAGGAATCATAGTTTCATTGATTGGACAGACGTCCCCGTTCAAGGGCCACATTCCTTCTCTCTCTCTCTCTCTCCTCTCTCTCTCTCTCTCTCTCTCTCTCTCTCTCTCTCTTGTAATTATGCTCCTTTGAATGAGGCTTAGAATTATATAAAAGAAACCTGATATAAATATTTCTATGCATATGTGTGAGAGTGTTTCTTCCCGTAGTTTCTGATTCGACCAAAGTTTCTTCATGGAAAAATGAATATTGTTAAAGATAGAGAGAGAGAGAGAGTGAGTATATATATAACTTGCTGATTATTGAACCGTGCGTAATATAAATACAAGCTTTTCAAATGATTTAAAATTCACCCAAATAAAATGCAACGTGAGAGAACGTGTGGCTGCTATAGTCTGTCTAACACTCCAATATCTCCATCGCTTGGGGGAGGAGGAGGAGGAGGTGGAGGAGGCGGAGGAGGAGGCCAGGTTGTAAAGGCAGTGTTCAGGAAAGCTTTGCTTTCATTCCCTTTCATTGCAGCCATATTGGAAATAATAATAATAATAATAATGATAATAATAATAGTAACAATTATAATAATAATAATAATAATAATAATGAAGAACAGTAGGAGAAGGAAAACCAACCTAAGCATGGCATGGATAGACTATAAGAAAGCCTTCGACATGATACCACACACATGGCTAATAGAATGCCTGAAAATATATGGGGCAGAGGAAAACACCATCAGCTTACTCAAAAAAACAATGCGCAACTGGAATAAAAATACTTACAAGCTCTGGAATAAGACTAGCAGAGGTTAATATCAGGAGAGGGATCTTCCAGGGCGACTCACTGTCCCCACTACTCTTCATAGTAGCCATGATTCTAATGACAAAAGTACTACAGAAGATGGATGCCGGGTACCAACTCAAGAAAAGAGGCAACAGAATCAACCATCTGATGTTCATGGACGACATCAAGCTGTATGGTAAGAGCATCAAGGAAATAGATACCCTAATCCAGACTGTAAGGATTGTATCTGGGGACATCAGGATGGAGTTTGGAATAGAAAAATGCGCCTTAGTCAACATACAAAAAGGCCAAAAGTAACGAGAACTGAAGGGATAAGCTACCAGATGGAGCAACATCAAACTCATAGATGAGACAGGATACAAATACCTGGGAATAATGGAAGGAGGGGATATAAAACACCAAGAGATGAAGGACACGATCAGGAAAGAATATATGCAGAGACTCAAGGCGATACTCAACTCAAAACTCAACGCTGGAAGTATGATAAAAGCCATAAATACATGGGCAGTGCCAATAATCAGATACAGCGCAGAAATAGTGGAATGGACGAAGGCAGACCTCCGCAGCATAGATCAGAAAACCAGGAAACATATGACAATACACAAAGCACTACACCCAAGAACAAATACGGACAGACTATACATAACACGAAAGGAAGGAGGGAGAGGACTACTAAGTATAGAGGACTGAGTCAACATCGAAAACAGAGCACTGGGGCAATATCTGAAAACCAGTGAAGACGAGTGGCTAAAGAGTGCATGGGAAAAAGGACTAATGAAAGTAGACGAAGACCCAGAAATATACAGAGACAGGAGAATGACAGACAGAACAGAGGACTGGCACAACAAACCAATGCACGGACAATACATGAGACAGACTAAAGAACTAGCCAGCGATGACCCATGGCAATGGCTACAGAGGGGAGAGCTAAAGAAGGAAACTGAAGGAATGATAACAGCGGCACAATATCAGGTCCTAAGAACCAGATATGTCCAAAGAACAATCGATGGAAATAACATCTCTCCCATATGTAAGGAGTGCAATACGAAAAATGAAACCATAAACCACATAGCAAGTTAATGCCCACACTTGCACAGAACCAGTACAAAAAGAGGCATGATTCAGTAGCAAAACCCTCCACTGGAGCCTGTGCAAGAAACATCAGCTACCTTGCAGTAATAAGTGGTACGAATATCAACCTGAAGGAGTGATAGAAAACGATCAGGCAAAGATCCTCTGGGACTATGGTATCAGAACGGATAGGGTGATACGTGCAAATAGACCAGAAGTGACGTTGATTGACAAAATCAAGAAGAAAGTATCACCCACTGATGTCGCAAACCATGGACACCCAGAGAGTTGAAGAGAAGAAAGGGAAAAAAATGGATAAGTATCAAGACCTGAAAATAGAAATAAGAAAGATATGGGATATGCCAGTGGAAATTGTACCCATAATCATAGGAACACTAGGCATGATCCCAAGATCCCTGAAAAGGAATCTGGAAAAACTAGAGGCCGAAGTAGCTCCAGGACTCATGCAGAAGAGTGTGATCCTAGAAACGGCGCACATAGTAAGAAAAGTGATGGACTCCTAAGGAGGCAGGATGCAACCCGGAACCCCACACTATAAATGCCACCCAGTCGAATTAGAGGACTGTGATAGAGCAAAAAAAATAATAATAATAATAATAATAATAACAATAAACCTTAGTTTCAAAAGCCACAATAATAATTTTGCATTGACGTTACAAGCAACAACAACTAAACATTACAAAGCCATAAATAAAACGAAATAATAATTTCTTTATCTTTACACCATCGTCTTCAAGTGAAGAAAAGTTGAAAAAAGCTCCATCAGTGAGGGACTTGCTAGGAAATATCCATTTTCCATATCATCCAGAGGCGGATAAGTGGGGGATTCCAAATCCCTTAAAAAACTGGGAATTCGTGGAATTTAGAGAAAGACACGTTCCCAGGATTGATGGGAGATTAGTTCTGATTCAGGGGCGGTTGTTGGAAAAGATATAGGAATGGACAGATAGACATATAGCTACATTGACAGAAGGGTTTATAAATATGAGAGAACAAAAATATGAATAATAGAAATATGTATATCTATAAAAATTTATCACTAAGCAAATCACTCATAAGAAAATGGGAAAAAAAAATAAGCTACAAGATTTTATAAAACGTCTACGGAATATCATCATACAATTTCGTCAAAATATTCACTAGGGAGATCTAATGGTGAATTAATTCGTCCAATAAAATGACGTCAAAATAGAATAGATTCTAAAAATGGTAGAAATAGACTGACATTGCATCATAGAGATGTGACAGTGTGTATATATATATACATATATCATATATACATATATATAATATATATATATATATATATAATATATATATATATTATATATTTAGATATATACATATGTATATATATTTTTGATCCAAACGCTCGTAAATAAACTCTAAAAAAATCCTCTCTCTCTCTCTCTCGCTTTATATATATATATATATAATATATATATATATATATATATATATATATATATATATATATATATATATACATATAATATTAATTAATAACAGTAATACTAATTATACATAGACTGAGAGAGAGAGAGAGAGAAGCCACTGGGGTCCACTCGACATTTCCAGTGGGGGGGGGGGGGGGGGCGTCTTCCCTGTTTCATTTGCATATTCGGCGCACGTGACATCATTTGCATATATACCAAACTACCAGCATACCACCCTCCCCCCCTTCATCTCCCTCCCCTTCTCTCTCTCTCTCTCTCCTTCCTCCTCCCCCACAGCCTCCTCATCCTTCAAAAGAAAGAAAAAAGTTGAGAAAGGCGAAAAAATAGAAAGAACGTGATGGCGTGGCTGTTATACGTCTTCTGCTCTTTGCCTTCAGGAACGAAGCCGCTGGTTATGGTTGGGAATATTTTACCGAAATTGGAGTTTTCTTCATTTTTTTCTCTCTTATTTTTATATGATTGGTATTTCGTGCTTCCTCTTCCTTTATGATTTGTCACTCTTCTACGAATTTTTTTTTTTTTTTTCAGCAGAGATTCGTTCTTCAAGCTTTCTTAGTTTTTATTTTATATTCTTTGATTATTTTCGAGTTTTTTTTCCTTGAACTCTGGAATCAAGTTCCCAAATTTGTTAAAAAAAAATATATTCTAAATTCTTTATTTATTCTCGAGTTTTCTTCCTTCCTTGGATTCTGGAATCAAGTTCCCAACTTTTTTAAATTTTCAAATTTTTTGGAATGTTAAATTCTTCCTTTATTTTCTAGTTGTTTTTCTTTAAAATCTGGAATCCAGTTCCCAACTTCCTATTTTCTTTCAAAAGTTGTATTTCCGGGTTTCTTCGCCATTATTGTTTCTTTTTCTGTTGCCGAGACTTGTTTCTCTTTCATTTCTTCTTTTTCTTTCACAAACTGTTATGGTGTAAGACCACAGCGAAATCTTCTTTGTTCTTGTCACTGTTATTCAGAATAAAAATGCTTCGCTCGCTCTGGTTTTGTATCTTTGCAAATATTCCAACATCTACAGTTTTAATACTTCCTGTTTAGTCACAAACCAAAGTTGTTTTTCTCTAGATAATAGGATTTTTTTACTGAGGAAATTGGCAATGCAATTGTCCATAAACATAGGTTATTTTCTTCATTTTCAGTGTGCATTTCCTTGTTTCTTTACTGCAGAGAATACACACACACACACACACACACACACACACACACATATATATATATATATATATATATATATATATATATATATATATATATATATATATATATATATAAGCAAATCCCACAGGAAAATGATAGTCAGAAATCCAAGCGCTTTCGTCTTTACTCAGACATTGTCAAGGAGTTAATGAAGTACAACTGGAGAGAAAGGTCTCAGGTACAAAACAAGATCAAGAATACCAGATGGTTAATTGTCAAAAGGGTAAAAATTAAAACAGATAATCCAGGATTATCGGATATCACACGGTCACAAACCTAACCGAAATTACAAAGTATCTTTACAGTCCAAAACATGTAAAATCTGAATATATCAATTTTGTTGCTTTTTTCATAATGAAAGCATCAAGTTTAAATAAACCAAGACTTAAATTTAGAACATTTCTATTATTTGACTTGATGAAACAAGATTCAATGATATTCCTTTTAACTGTGTCATTACATGGGATTAAGGCTCTTACTTGACTTTTTTTTTTTTTTAGTTTCTTTTTTGTCATTTTTCACTTTTGTTTCTTCCTTCTTTGTTTTTTTGCTTTTTTTGTCAATTCAATCTCGGATCGTGAGGTTCTAACACCCAAAGTTTTTTTTTTTTTTTTTTTTTTTTTTTTTTTTTTTTTTTTTTTTTTTTTTTTTTTTTTTTTGCTTTGTTTCTTTTTGGTCGCGTGGTCGTCTGTTGACAATAAATAAATAAAAGTTAATAAATAAAAGGTATGAATAATTTTATAAGCGAGTAAAGAGGTAAATGAATAATTAGATCAAATGATTAATATAAGAATATATTAATATATAAGATAAATAAATAAATCAGTCAATGAAGATAAAGATAGATGAATCAATGAACTTATAACAAATATATATAAGTGATGTATGTTAAAGAATAAATAAATAAATAGATAAATGAAATAAAAAATAGTAATGAAATAATAGAAGGAATAAATAAATAAAAAATTTATTAATTAATGAATCAATAAATAAATGTTAATGAAGGAATAAATCAACAAATAAATAAATAAATGAAATAGATAAAATTATTAATGAAATGAACGAATGAATAAATAAATAAAAAAATTATTTATTAGATGAATCAATAAATAAATGAGATCAAAGTTTTTTGGTAAAAGAAGAAGAATAGGATTAGAAATAATTGAAAATTATAATTTTAGATAATAATCGCGGTTATAAAAGAATTTGCTCACTTTAAATAACTTCGCAAAACGAGATAAAATATTCCGGATGACAACAATAAAGAAATATATACAAAAAACACTAAAAGATCGGATTGATGAAATGCTTAGACCCTGCAAAATACAAACTCTAAAGGAAATCAAAGCCTTTGGTCTTATTATAAACAGAAAATGTAAGGATACTCATAAAAAAACTTAAATAAAACATGTTTTATTCCTGTCCTTCCGACCAGCCACCAGCAGCCTGGCGCATAAAAGAATATTTATACTTCTTATTTTTTTCTAGCATTAAAATTGACCACCGAAATATTTTTTATTTTGAAAACTTGCGCAAAAAAATCTTGACGGAAAAATGAATGAATGGGAAATGGGAGTAATATATTTGGAGATTTTTTTTTTTTATTGTTTCACTATCTTTAACGTAAAAAATATGAGTCAAAGGGGAAGTAGGAATATAAGAAATTAAAAAAATTAATTTTTCATTTATTTTTTCTTTTCGAAAATTTTGAATAAAACGATGCTCAGGTTTTGGTCAAACGAATCCGGGTATTATTATTATTATTATTATTATTATTATTATTATTATTATTATTATTATTATTATTATTATTATTATTATTATTCTCATAAGACAAAGCAGAAAATAAAAAATAAAGTAGACAATAAAACTATATATTTTCAAATAAATGCCGGTTTATGCCTGGAGTAATGAGAGCAATAAGAATTTTATTGTATATAAATATTAAAAATATAACAGAGTAGTTGTCATCTTCGTTTTATTTTTTCTCCTAAACTACACATTAAATGAGTCACCCTGCAACCAGTACCTGGTTTCCCCAGGTCCTGGCGTGGGTGGAGAGGAGATTTGGGTATTGCTCATATTTTGCATACATCTCTTGTCTCTGCTGTTTACGAATGACCTATAAAAGGTATAAGATGTTTTAAAATATGGTATTAAAAACAGAGAACATTAAATTTAATGATAGTAGAACTTAAGTCAAAAAAATTTAAAACTACCCCCCCCAAAAAAAATTTGAAAACTCACCTGTTTTATATATCTATGAATATATATATATATATATAGGTATATTATATATTTATCATATATATATAGATATATATGTGTGTTGTGTGTGTGTGTGTGTGTGTGTGTATATAATCAGAATCATCAGATGATATTTCGAGATATTGCCAGAGAGAGAGAGAGAGAGAAGAGAGCAAATGGACGGCCCACCGTAGTCGACCTTCTGAAAATATCGAATTTAATTAAATTCTCAGGTGAGGTTGAAAATTAAAGATGACTTCGTTGTCCTTGTAGTTTTAATTGTATTTGTTACGTTCTATTGTGCATTATATCCATTTTATTCTGCTCTTTCTATTATTTGTAGCAAATTCGTTGTTGACTGAGTCTCCGCATAATAATAAAATAATAATAATAATAATAAAATATAATAATAATAACAATAATAATAATAATAATAATAATAATAATAATAATAATAATAATAAGATGGATAAGTATCAAGACCTGAAAAAAGAAATAAGACGGATCTGGGATATGCCAGTGGAAATTATACCCATAATCATAGGAACACTGGGGACGATCCCAAGAACCCTGAAAAAGGAGCCTGGAAAAACTAGAGGCTGAAGTAGCTCCAGGACTCATGCAGAAGAGTGTGATCCTAGAAACGGCGCACATAGTAAGAAAAGTGATGGACTCCTAAGGAGGCAGGATGCAACCCGGAACCCCACACTATAAATACCACCTAGTCGAATTGGAGGACTGTGATAGACAAAATAATAATAATAATAATAATAATAATAATAATAATAATAATATAACACATATACAAAACTCTGGAATGGCCAGAAAAATTATATTGATAAATCTGCGCAAATTAGTTTACTACCCTAAATATATAATAATATATTATATTCAAATATATTATAATATATATATATATATATATATATTATATAAATAAAATTATGATTTACTATATATATATATATATTATATATATATAATATATATTATATCGATATTAATTATTTATATATATATTATTATATAATACTTAATTTATTTAATGATATATAAATATTATTATATAGATTTATATATATATATTAGATATATATATATAATATTATAGATATAAACATACATATATATAATAATATATATAAAGATAGTAGATATTATTATATATATATAATATATAAACACATACATAATATATATATCTATTATTAAATATTCTATAAAATGCAAATATGTGTGTGTATGTTGCATAGTAATTACCCAAGAGACTTTCTATTTTAGAGAGCATCAATTCAACTCAATCAGAAACCATCTGAGTCAACCCAAATATAAATCTCCATCAATACATCGAGGAAACGATTTCAAATCCACCATCCACTGGAATTTTTTTATTCTTCTGTATTGACTCCCAATATATTATATATATATATATATATATAATATATATATATATATATATATATATATATTATATATATTATATATATATATATATATATATATATATATATATATAATATATATATATATATATATATATATATTGCTCCCCAGAAACGTTCATTTTTCCCATGAACAGCAAATTAACCAGTTTTTGGTAAGTGGGGAGATGAAAGCGGGAAATGGAAACTGGAAATGGAAACTGGAAATGGAAACTGGAGATTAAAATTGGAAATGAAAACTAGAAATGAAAAAAAAAAAACTGAAAATGAAAACTGAATGGGAAAACTGGACATAGAAATTGGAAATGAAAACTGGAGATTGAAATTAGAAATGAAAACTGGAAAGGAAAAATTGGAAATAAAAACTGGTGGCGAAGATCAATCAAAAGTCGAAGAGAGTGTAAAGGAGAGAGAGAGAGAGAGAGATAGAGAGAGAGAGAGGCATGAAGTCCGGAACCTTATTTCCACTTGCCGTAATCGAACATTTCGGATAAATTCTCCACTGAAATCATTGAAATTAGAGAGAAAGGAATTAATAGAAAAACTCATTCACATGTGGGATTCGATCCTATGCAGCTCAAACGTCTGAGGTTAGTGCTTGGCCATTACACCATTCCATTAGGGATTATAGAGG
Source organism: Macrobrachium nipponense (assembly GCF_015104395.2). NCBI lineage: Eukaryota > Metazoa > Arthropoda > Malacostraca > Decapoda > Palaemonidae > Macrobrachium > Macrobrachium nipponense. The sequence continues at coordinate 22,056,845 of NC_087222.1, forward strand.
AATGAAAAGAATTCCACACCCTGGAACAGGCTGGTATGATAAAGTGATGAAACTGGTTCACACTTGAGTTCGTGATTTCCAGTGCGCATCAGAGAGTACTACAGAATAGAAGCTGCATTAGATGAAGAAACTTCTGAGAAAAATATAGATTATTTTATTTTTTAGATTTTCCTTTCCAGAAAATATCAATTTCAAGATTGTCATTCAAATTCAGCTGCGCAACCGACTACAAATATTCTTTGCCTGGATGGATCATGAATGACCTTATAAATCTAATGGGAATTTAATCAAGGTATTAATGCGTCCTTCCCAGCCTTCATGTAACTATATATTTTATCATTTTCCCCTGAGTGCAGAGTGCTGATAAAAGCCAGGGACTCTATCCTATCCTACAATGTGTAATTACATTTTCGAAGAAATTTTATATTCCAAGGGGAACAATTCGAATTATTATTACAAAACGTATTTTCAGAGCGTAAGAAGTAAAATATTAAAAAAAATGACCGATGGAAAACTTTTTAAAATCTAATAAAGTGAAACTTTATGAAATCATCTATTGAAATGAATTTACAATTCTTACCAAATGAATCATTGCGGAATAATCTGCCAAAGCAAATATTCAAGTTTGACCAAGCGAACCATTAAGAAATGATCTATTAAATTATTGAAAGTTTTTTTTTTTTTTTTTTTTTTTTTTTTTTTTTTTTTTTTTTTTTTGCCAAGTTGAATAGGCAGGAAGGGAAGGAAAAATATAGTGAAATGTAAAATAAAAAATAATCTGTTTAAGCATATTTCGAGGTTTTACCGAAAAGAGTATTAAGGAATAATCTAGTAAATAGAAATAAAGACATATCTGCTGCTGAGGAAAATACGTAGTGAATAAAACAAAAAGCCAATTTTGTAATGAAAACACAGTCACGTTCTTTCTTAGGTAACGAATGTTATGTTCGTTGTGGCTGCCTCAGATAGATTCCTTCTCTCTCTCTCTCTCTCTCTCTCTCTCTCTCTCTCTCTCTCTCTCTCTCTCTCCTTCGGACACCGGATAGCAGTCCCGTGATGAAAAGGTGTCTGCTTTTTGACGTGGAATGTTCTCGAGGGCAAATTCCACTTTTTTTTTTTTTTTTATTATTATTATTTTAAGCTCTAACTTATCTCGTTTACCATTTGCGTATTTTCCTTCGCTTTCTCCTCTTATTCTTCGTTTCCTTTCTCTCTCTCTCTCTCTCTCTCTCTCTCTCTCTCTCTCTCTCTCTCTCTCTCTCTCTGGAAAAGGACGTCATTCGTGACTCCAGGATTTGACATTCATAGACGCTCGAATTATATCGCCAGTTTCTCCAAGTTGAGAACTTTAGGGATAGTAATATTTGAGGCCGAACTTCTCTCTCTCTCTCTCTCTACATGAGAGGTGCCTCACTGAGGGACCTGGGGCAACCCGAACGACCTGTAAGGTAAGGTAAGGTAAGCCCTCTCTCTCTCTCTATATCTCTCTCTACATATATATATATATATATATATATATATATATATATATATATTTATATATGTATAGTATATATATATATATATATATATATACTATATATATATATATATAATATATATATATATATATATATATATATACATAACTTCCAGGAAAGCCGAAGACACCTTTCAAAGACCCTGGAGACTCCATGGCTGGAGTGGCTCTCCGGAAACAGGCGGCTTTTTCCGAGAATAGGTATCCCTCAGGGACGTGGCACTGCAGTCATGAAAATGATTTGTGAAAAACTTTTGAATTTACCTTTGAGATTTTTTGGCCTTGTAAAAGGATTATTTTCTTATAGTAATAAATTCGGTGATGCGATGGATTCATTTGTACTACGTTTCAAGACACTGGAAGGAGCTGCTTGCAAAGACGACCTGGACTTGAATGAAACTTTCATGGAAGGCATCAACAAGATCAGGGAGGCCGCCTATAGAGAGAGAGAGAAACTTCGTCGACAGGCGGCTTCCTTAGATGAAAAGCGCCTGGAACTCTTCCACCTCAAAGAGGCCCTTGAAAAGGACAAAGAAGATCTAGACCTGAAAATAGAGGCCCTGAGGAAAGAGGAAGGTTCCATCATGGCAAAGAGACAGGAGTTGGACCAAGAAAGAGATTCCTTCCACCGTGAAAAGCAACTTTTTAAGGAGAAATCCGAAGACTTGACACAGCAGAAGTTGGACTTCGTGAAAGAGAAGGAATTGTTTGACAAGGAAAAACTGGACTTCTTTCTGGAAAAGGAAGAATTTTGCCAGAAACGGGAGTCTTTTGACAGAAAAAAGCAGGCTTTGATCCAGACCAAAGATGACCTCGTCAGGATGATGGAATCACTCATAGGGGAAGAAATGGTCCTCAAGAGTGAAGATCGAGAGGTTCCTGTCGAGGAAGGTGAAGCCTCTGTTGTGGAAGCAGAACCCCACAGCACAGGAGGTGATGAAAGAGCTAATAAAGAGGATGAAAAAGCCGAGGAAG
>NC_087222.1:22064338-22076838 GCF_015104395.2 Macrobrachium nipponense
TGGTCTTACGACGATGCGTCGAAATTGCTAAATAGATTCCGAGCGCGTGTATCAGTTTTATATTTGGTTATCAGCGACGCAAGTTGGTGACAACGTTAAAAAAAAAGAAACAAATACATAATACGCGATATTCATAGTTACAGTATAAAACCAAATTGCTTCGTTTAAGGTGAAACAAATGTTCCTTTGAACTCGACAATGCAGTGTGTGTACCGAAGCCTTCTTAGTAGTTTGGGAGATGATTTATTTATTTGTTTTGTTTTCCAGAGAGAAAGTCCTCTGACTGCATTGGCAGAGCAGCGGAGGCAATTTGCTTCGTTGCAAGTTAAAAAGTACTGAGAACTTATATTTTATAGTGCAACAGATTGTTTTAATAACTGGTATTCTTCAGGCAGTTATAGTAGATTCACATCACCCGTGCATTTGATGTCTAGGCCCGTCCCCTTACGACGCTCCTGATAGGCTATTGATAAGCCAATCACAGGGCTGGAAACTCTCCTCAGTCAGTCTCTCTCTCGAGAGAGTTCACATAAGCAGGATGAATGTTCCACCTCTCCTGAGGGATACTTATGAAAGACGTATCCCTCAGGATAGGTGGAACATAGATTCTACCCATGTGAACTCTCGAGAGAGACTGAGAATTTCCAGCCCTGTGATTGGCTTATCAACAGCCAATGAGGAGCGTCGTAAGGGACGGGCCTAGACATTAAATGCACGGTTGATATGAATCTACTATAGTAATCCCAACTCTCGAAGATTTCTGGTTGTCAGTCACACTGAACACTCATTTGCTTTGGTATTAGAAGTTCTCTATTTCTGTCTCGTTGAGATAAGCTAATGAATAATTTTATGACAGTTTTTTTCTTATTGGTTTTTTTGCCATAAAATGGTAGGTGATCTCTGTAATTCTTAAGTGAATTGGGAATAGCTATCGTAATACAAGCAGATTTTTTTGTGAAAGCTTTTCTCTGCTGTAACTTTCATATCAAGTGTTGATATCCATTATTCATTGTCGTATACATTATCAAAATACTTTCATTTCTTTGCCATTTATTTTAGATAGCATCCATCTCATAAATATAATATATTCCGAGCAACCAACACGTAAGACTAAATATATTTTTTATAAAAAATAAACAAATTCATTGTTTTACTGCTGCACCCAGCATAAAAATGAAAGAGGACAGATATACGGATGTTTCTGTACAGACTAAACCCTAAATTGACCATTACTTTTGTGTATGAGGCAGTTTAAAAAGGGTGGCCTGCGTGTATTCATTTTTCATTTCCATACAGGATTTTATCGACGACACTGGTTCATTTAATTTACCAAAAGAAAGTATTTTACTTTTTCGTTCCACGGCTCAATACATATCAATGTTCGTGAGCCTATTTAGACCAAACTATATTGCTTGGAATAATTACAGTTCAAAAGTAATTACAAGGGCAGATCGCCTACAATTGCAGATAGAGGATTTTCAGTAGACATGCCGAGATATTGAGAAGGAAATTCTCAAATGTGCCTCCCCACATCCACAAGCACACCAATGACTCATTTGTTAATGGCGAACTGACCTCCGTCAGATATATGTGTGTGTGTGTGTGTGTGTGTGTATGAGTTTGTGTGTTTCTATATATGTATACGAATTTATTTACAATGGTACCTTAATAACGGAGGATCAGGATAAGGTCCTACGGACGTAATAGTATTCATTTTCATGAGAGAGAGAGAGAGAGAGAGAGAGAGAGAGAGAGAGAGAGAGAGAGAGAGAGAGAGAGAGAGAGAGACCATCGTTTTCAGGAACTGGAAGAATTACACATGTACTACTATAAATATGGATATACATAGATAGATCACTTGATTGTCAAGTGTATATATTATATATATATATATATATATATATATATATATATAATATATATATATATATATATATATATATATATATATATATAAAGGTTTTTGCCACGAAGGAAAAAATGAAAAAGCGAGATAGCCGAGTACTTTCCGAACAGGACCGAAAGTACTCGGCTATCTCGCTTTTTCATTTTTTCCTTCGTGGCAAAAAACCTTTATTTATACATAGCATCACGTTTTATATACTTCGTGATCAAGTTATTCATATATATATATATATATATATATATATATATATATATATATATGATATATATATATATATATATATATATATATATATATATATATATATATATATATATATATAGCGTTCTAAGGTATGGCGGTTACTAGTAACTCGAAAAATAGAAACACTTGTAGGAGGAAGTACATCTCAGGCGGTCCTTATACATTTAGTTGCAACGTTTCAAAAACACAAAGGTTTCATTTTCAAGCTGTAAAGACATAAAACAATAAAATTAACATTAAAAGCGCTAAATTACAAATAAAAGACATAATACATTATAAAAGACAAGATAAAAAAAATAAAAACTAGCTAGCAGAACCAACCATCAAGAGAGAAAGGGAGGACAGAAGTCAGAAGGAACAAACCAGATAAAGACCAAGCAACAGCTCACGTAGGTAAAGAGTGTCGAGGAAGGACTGCTCATGTTCAATTGAGGAACAACTAAGCTGTTTAATAAACAAGGACTCCAGAATTGTCAGTAGTTTGCCATTCGGTGCCCGTCCCAATATTTCAAAATCTTTGTATTATATATTCTGCTTGCATTCATTGCGTGTTGTCTGATATTAGAAAATTCAGGATTAGCAAGTTTGTTACCAGTTCTATAGCTAACGCCCTTATGGCAATCAATTCTGACCCTCAGTAACCTCTGTGTGGATCCCACGTTGGTCCCCAGATTACATCTAGGGCAATTAAACTTGTACACAACACATGAGGTCATCAAAGGGTCAAGTTTATCCTTGAATTTAAACAAACTACCTAAACTGAGTTGGTTTGTTGGGATGATAAATCTAATCACTGGTTTTATAATCAAAACCTAAGAGAAGGTTCTTAGTGCATCGTAGAAATTTTTGTCATGGATTACAAAGGAGACATTTGCATAAAATGGAAGCTTAGGCCAACAGTTAGGTAAGGAGACTTTTCGGATCAAAAACGTTTGGAAAATAAATTATTATTGGTTAAAAATATTGAACGTTAAAAAGTGGATTTCTTCGTCAAAAAATTCCCAACTAATGATTCAATGAGAAGGCACGATGAAGTAATGTGGATAAAAGAATTTGATTTAAAACCATGAAAACAGTGACTATAAAAATTTGAACCTAATCCTGTAAAAGTTCTCTTCCTGTAAACTGGAAGTATTAAAATGATCATATTGTCGTTAAGACTAAAACATCTAAGAATGGTAGTTTATTATCCCTTTCGCACTCCATAGTAAATTTTATATTTGGTGTGCCCTATTAATGAAATGAAGAAACCTTTCAGCGTCGTACTTGGATTTAAAAAAGCGCGAAGGTATCGTAACAAAGTACCTTTTGTAGAATAGCGGATGGTAACTCAAAGGACAGGTGTCTAAAAAATGCTCCTCCAGGGAACACATAAAAAATGCTCTCTCTCTCTCTCTCTCTCTCTCTCTCTCTCTCTCTCTCTCTCTCTATGGAGGTTTGGTAGAATTGTATGTCTCACACGAATGACACACACACACACACATATATAATATTATATTATATATATATATATATATATATGTGTGTGGTGTGTGTGTGTGTGTGTGTTATTCGTGTGAAACATACATCTACTAAATCCACAGAGAGAGAGAGAGAGAGAGAGAGAGAGATAATGAAAAAAAAGAATCCGAGAGTAGCCAATAAATTCCGATGTCTTGACGATGGAGTGATTTCCCCAGGGACTGTGTTCTCATTAGTTTTGTAATAGATAATTTACATGCAGAAAGCACCGAATCCAATAAGACTATACTCGATGTGTGATTGGAAACTAACGATACTGCGAATTTCATTCTCTCTCTCTCTCTCCTCTCTCTCTCTCTCTCTCTCTCTCTCTCTCTCTCTCTCTCTCTCTCTCCTAATCAATAAGGGAAGATAAATGATCATCTCTTCGCTTAAAAAAAAAAAAGCTTCACTATCTATTGAATATAGATTATTGATGAATAAATTTCATTTGCATCCTCGTGGGGTATTTTTTTATCTTTTTTATTTATTTTTTTTCTCTTCCAAAGCTGCTGCCGCCTCACGTTCGTTTTCTGGTCATGAGACGTTGTTATTTTTAATTATTTGATTTGATTTTATTTTATTTTTGTCGGGTGGTAAATTCTCGTTTTCTGCTCATGAGACGTTAATTTTTTTTTTTTTTTTTTTTTTTTCGCATTGTAAACTCTCGTTTTCTGGTCATGAGACGTTGTTATTTTTATTTATTTGATTTGATTTTATTTTATTTTTGTCGCGTGCTAAGTTCTCGTTTTCTGGTCATGAGACGTTGTTATTTTTATTTATTTGATTTGATTTGATTTGATTTTTGTCGCGTGGTAAACTCTCGTTTTCTGGTCATGAGACGTTGTTATTTTTTATTTTTTATTTTATTTATTTATTCATTTATTTTGTGTTGCATGGTAAATCCTAGAAAACTTCACAAATCAAGGAGTTAAATGAACTTTTGAAGTCTGCTAACGTCACTATAAATAGATTGAATGATCGTCTAACCAACATCGAAGAGTATATACAAACAGAGAGGGGAGTAACTTTACATAATCCTTCATCAGGAACTACAACACAGGAGGAAGATGGTACACTACTACTGGGTGATTCAAACTTATGCGACATACTCTCAACCGATCTTGGCGAAAAAACTTTTATAAGAACAATAATAGGTGCCAATGTAGACCTTATCCGGAGTTGGGTAACTGAAGAGCTAAACTGGGCACCTGCAAGATGCATTTGAGTGTGTGGTATCTACGATGTCTTGGATGATACATCATCATCAAACATCCTGGATAACTTAAGTAGTCTCGTTATGTATATATATATATATATATATATATATATATATATATATATATATATATATATATATATATGTTGTGTGTGTGTGTGTGTGTGTGTGTGTATGTGTGTGTGTGTGTGTAATGGTCCATATATACATCAATACATATGAATGTCTTTTACTGTAATCCAACAGTATCATATGAAGAAGAGATAAGGCCAATGAGAACAGTATTTCTGCGTTGCAACCACATAATATATCGGACACTACTGACCCCCCCCCCCCCCTCGGGTGGGGCTGGTGGGGCGGTGGCCCGGGAGCAAACCGGTTGCATTTTGGGGCAAATTTTGGTCCTTTTGTGGTGGTAAATAAGAAAAATCTGGAACCAATAATTATTATTGTTAGATGGAAACCAGTTACGGATTGAGATTGGAAACAATAAGACTTGTCAGATATCCGACCAAGAATTAAGATTTAAACATTGAGATTATTTTTTATTGTTTCAAGATTCTCTCTCTTCTCTCTCTCTCTCTCTCTCTCTCTCTCTCTCTCTCTCTCTCTCTCTGTTGCAACTTAGGAATTTTGTTTCATTCCTTTCCACATTTACCTGCTGTTTTGTTCATCTTCCTTTCTCGTGTTCTTAGTCCTTCTGAACCCTCTCAGCCATCCGTTGTTTCATCATTGATTTCCTTTTGTTTTATCCTAGATTTCTGGAAGTCTGCTCCTTATACTACTATTACTACAACAACAACAAGAACAGCAACTTCTATTACTACTAATATTATCTTGGAAGGAGACCCTTATTCAAATACAATTAAAAACGATATCATGACAGCACACCAGGAAGCTATATCCCGCGACGGTATTATCAAGAATATAAAGATAATAGGGAGGGCTCCTGACCAGCGACGCTTGCGACTGCTCGAGGCACTCCTCATACAGGAAATGAAGCCCTCATTGAATACGACGCAGGAAGTGCTCTTCCTCCCCACCAACTTAAGGAGACCTATGTGTATAAATAATACAAGTAATACCAGACTGAGCGACACCCCCGATCAAAGAATACCAGATGAGACTAGCAGCCCAGCAGCCAATGACATCGCGAGCCGTCGTGACACAACGGCCATGGAAGCCATGCCCCAGCCTCGACGGTCTGCTAGGCTGCAACTTTCATCCTTCAACGACGAGAAGCGTCTTGAAGAAAACTTCCTTCAACCAATGGCGGGAGTGCATTGCGCCACCGGCCTATGAAAGCGCAGCTAGCGGTTGACCCCCTGCTGACCTGCTGCTATATATTGAGTAGATCTTGACAGCACCAACAGTCTGCTCCGATCCACTGCCGTGATCATGCTCGGATGATACCCAGAGAAACGTTGGCCACTAGATTAGCTAATAATAATAATAATAATAATAATAATAATAATAATAATAATAATAATAATAATAATAATAATAATAATAATAATAATAGAAAAACTCAGCAATGATGGAAAGAAATGAAAAATCAAACGACAACGACGTAGATGGATCCTCTGGCAACAGAGGAGCTTCATCCGGCAGCCAGGTATTCAGCCCAATTGATGGGGAGGGCGATCAGGTACTTGGAGGTCGTCATCCAGCAACTGACCACCATAAGAACGACAGTAACCAGCAACCAGAGACCGGAGTTGCAGAGGCAAACATGAAGAAAAAATGGACCAGGGAAGAGAATAAGGAAATATGGAGATGCTACATCAGAAGCAACCCGATGGAAAGAGGTTACAGAAGAAGGTTGGCAGACCAAGAAAAAGAACTGGCCATCCTCAACTGAAAGAGATGAACTGGAAATAGAAATAACACCCAGCAACGAAGGACAAGAAGACGAACTAAGAGATGATAACACAGAAGACGACAGAAATTATGAGCTACCAAACGACGACACACGAAGAAACACGCAAGAATTAACGTAGAGGACGGAATGGCTGGAAAAGATCAGGCAATGGATGAAGCCAGATACAGGAAGAACAAAGATCCCTTCCATGAAAGCCTGCAACACCAAGAAATTAAGGGAGAAAACAAGTGAGGTCAATGAAATAATGGGCATAATACACACCACCAGTATCACAGAAAAAAATAACCTGGCATATGCAGGAGCAACACTAGTAGTATTACTAATGGGAAAACAAATACATATACACCACCATCGCAACAACCTTACTTAAACCAACACAGTAATGCCTTGGAAAAGGCACCTGGAAAAACAAATTATGGAGATGAGATCTGATTTGCATAAACTGAAAGAGATGGCAGAAAAGAGGCTAAGAAGCAAGAAAACAAGGGAGGAACTGAACGAGATATACAAAGTACAGGAGAGGGGACTAAATAGCACAAAGCACACAAGATCCAAAGGGACATGAACAAACTCCTAGGAACCAACTAGAAAAGACTATACATCCAACTAAGAGGGGAAGACAATCACCATGGAATTCCTGAAGCTGAACCGAGTAAGAGACTCTGGGAAAACTTATGGAGCAATTCGGTATCACACAACAAACATGCAACATGGCTGCAGGAAGTCAAGGCAGAAGAAATGGGGACAATAAAAAGAGATTCACTGAGAAAACAACAAACACAATCAAACACCAACTAAAGAAAATGCCCTACTGGAAAGCCCCAGGTCCCGATGAAGTCCATGGATACTGGCTCAAAAACTTCAAGGTCCTACACCCACGAATAGCAGAACAACTCAAGCATTGTATCACAAACCACCATGTACCCAAATGGATGACCACATCCTTAGTACAAAAAGACAAAAACAAGAGAAATATAGCAAGAAACTACAGGCCTATCACCTTCCTACCATTAATGTGGAGGTTGCTAACAGGTATCATCAGTGAAAGGCTATACAACTACCTAGAGGATGCAAACAACATCCCCAACCAACAGAAAGGCTACAGAAGGAAGTGTAGGGGCACAAAAGACCAGCTCCTGATAGACAAAATGGTACTGAAGAATAGTAAGAGGAGGAAAACTAACCTAAGCATTGCATGGATTGACTCCAAGAAAGCCTTTGACATGATACCTCACACATGTCTAATAGAATGCTTGAAAATATATGGGGCAGAGGAAAACACCATCAGCTTCCTCTAAAATACAATGCTCAACTGGAATACAGTACTTACAATCTCTGAGATAAGAGTAGCAGAAGTTAACATCAGGAGAGGGAGCTTTCAAGGCAACTCACTATCCCCACTACTCTTCGTAGTAGCCATGATTCCCATGACAAAAGTACTACAGAAGATGGATACTGGGTACCATCTCAATAAAGGATGCAACAAAATTAACCATCTGATGTTCATGGTCGAATTCAATATGTATGGTAAGAGCATCAAGGAAATAAATACCATAATCTAGACTGTAAGAATTGTATCTGAGGACATCAGGATGGAGTTTGGAATAGAAAAATGTGCCTTGGTCAACATACATAAAGGCAAAGTAACGAGAACTGAAGGGATAAAGCTACCAGATGGGAATATCATCAAACACATAGATGAGACAGGATACAAATACCTAGGAATAATAGATGGAGAGGATATAAAATACCAAAAGATGGAGGACACGATCAGGAAAGAATATATGCAGAGACTCAAGGCGATACTCAAGTAAACTCAATGCTGGAAATTTGATAAAAGCCATAAGCACATAGGCAGTACCAGTAATCAGATAAAGCGCAGGAGTGGTGTAGTGGACGAAAGATGAACTCGGCAGCATAGACTAGAAAACTAGGAAACACTTGACAATACAACAAAGCACTACACCCAAGAGCAAATACAGACAGACTATACATAACATGAAAGGAAGGAGGGAGAGGGCTAATAAGCATTGAGGACTGCGTCAACATCGAGAACAGAGCACTGGGGCAATATCTGAAAACCAGTGAAGACCTGTGACTAAGGAGTGCATGGGAAGAAGGACTGATAAAAGTAGATGAAGACCCAGAAATATACAGAGAATAGAGAATAACAAACAGAACAGAGGAATGGCACAATAAACCAATGCACAGACAGTACACGAGGCAGACTAAAGAATTGGTCAGCTATGAAACATGTTAATGGTTACAGAGGGGAGAACTCAAGAAGGAAACAGATGGAATGCTAACTGCAGCACAAGATCAACTACTAAGAAACCAGATACGTACAAAGAACGATAGAGGGGAAAACATTCTGACCAATATGCAGGAAGTGTAATGTGAAAAACGAGACCATAAACCACATAGCAAGCGAATGTCTGGCACTTACACAGTACCAGTACGAAAAGAAGCTCGATTCAGAAGCAAAAGCCCTCCACTGGATCCGCAAGAAACATCAACCTGAAGGGACTACGGTATCAGAACAGATACAATGATATGTGCCAATAGACCAGACGTGACGTTGATTGACAAAATCAAGAAGAAAGTATCACTCATTGATTTTGCAATAACATTGGACACCAGAGTAGAAGGGAATGATAAAGAAAAGATTGATAAGTATCAAGACCTGAAAATAGAAATAAGAAGGATATGGGACATGCCAGTGGAAATTGTAACCATAATCACAGGAACACTAGGCATGAACCCAAGACCCCTGAAAAGGACCTGTAAAAGTAGATGCTGGAGTAGCTCTAGGATTCATGCAGAGGAGTGTGTACTAGAAACGAGTGCTCATAGTGAAAAAAGTTATGGACTCAGGAAGCAGGATGCAACCCAGAACCCCACACTATAAAAACCATACAGTCAAATAGGATGAATGTGATAGACCTCCCGAAAAAATATAATAATAATATAATAATAATAATAATAATAATAATAATAATAATAATAATAATAATAATAATAATAATAATAATAATAATAATAATAAGAAATGCAAGCAGAAGGAAGTGTAGGGGCACAAAAGACCAGCTCCTGATAGACAAAAATGGTAATGAAGAACAGTAGGAGAAGGAAAACCAACCTAAGCATGGCATGGATAGACTATAAGAAAGCCTTCGACATGATACACACATGGCTAATAGAATGCCTGAAAATATATGGGGCAGAGGAAAACACCATCAGCTTCCTCTAAAATACAATGCTCAACTGGAATACAGTACATACAATCTCTGAGATAAGAGTAGCAGAAGTTAACATCAGGAGAGGGAGCTTTCAAGGCAACTCACTATCCCCACTACTCTTCGTAGTAGCCATGATTCCCATGACAAAAGTACTACAGAAGATGGATTCCGGGTACCAACTCAAGAAAAGAGGCAACAGAAACAACCATACTGATGTTCATGGACGACATCGAGCTGTATGGTAAGAGCATCAAGGAAATAGATACCCTAATCCAGACTGTAAGGATTGTATCTGGGGACATCAGGATGGAGTTTGGAATAGAAAAATGCGCCTTAGTCAATACACAGGCAAAGTAACGAGAACTGAAGGATAAAAGCTACCAGATGGGAGCAACATCAAACACATAGATGAGACAGGATACAAATACCTGGGAATAATGGAAGGAAGGAGGGGATATAAAACGCCAAGAGATGAAGGGGGGGGTGGGGAAAAAACCACGATCAGGAAAGAATATATGCAGAGACTCAAGGCGATACTTAAGTTAAAACTCAACGCCGGAAATATGATTAAAGCCATAAACACATGGGCAGTGCCAGTAATCAGATACAGCGCAGGAATAGTGGAATGGACGAAGGCAGAACTCCGCAGCATAGATCAGAAAACCAGGAAACATATGACAATACACAAAGCACTACACTCAAGAGCAAATACGGACAGACTATACATAACACGAAAGGAAGGAGGGAGAGGACTACTAAGTATAGAGGACTGCGTCAACATCGAGAACAGAGCACTGGGGCAATATCTGAAAACCAGTGAAGATGAGTGGCTAAAGAGTGCATGGGAAGAAGGACTAATAAAAGTAGACAAAGACCCAGAAATATACAGAGACAGGAGAATGACAGACAGAACAGAGGACTGGCACAACAAACCAATGCACGGACAATACATGAGACAGACTAAAGAACTAGCCAGCGATGACACATGGCAATGGCTACAGAGGGGAGAGCTAAAGAATGAAACAGAAGGAATGATAACAGCGGCACAAGATCAGGCCCTAAGAACCAGATATGTTCAAAGAACGATAGACGGAAATAACATCTCTCCCATATGAAGGAAGTGCAATACGAAAAATGAAACCATAAACCACATAGCAAGCGGATGCCCAGCACTTGCACAGAACCAGTATAAAAAGAGGCATGATTCAGTGGCAAAAGCCCTCCACTGGAGCCTGTGCAAGAAACATCAGCTACCTTGCAGTAATAAGTGGTACGAGCACCAACCTGAGGGAGTGATAGAAAAGGATCACGCAAAGATCCTCTGGGACTATGGTATCAGAACGGATAGGGTGATACTTGCAAACAGACCAGACGTGACGTTGACTGACAAGGTCAAGAAGAAGTAAAGTATCACTGTCATTGATGTCGCAATACATGGTGGACACCAGAGTTGAACGAGAAAAGAGAGGGAAAAAACTGGAATAAGTATCAAGATCTGAAAATAGAAATAAGAAGGATATGGGATATGCCAGTGGAAATCGTACCCATAATCATAGGAGCACTAGGCACGATCCCAAGATCCCTGAAAAGGAATCTAGAAAAACTTGATGCTGAAGTAGCTTCAGGACTCATGCAGAAGAGTGTGATCCTAGAAACGGCATACATAGTAAGAAAAGTGATGGACTCCTAAGGAGGCAGGATGCAACCCGGAACCCCTCACTATAATACCACCCAGTCGAATTGGAGGACTGTGATAGAGCAAAAAAAAAAAATAATAATAATAATAATAAGGATACTGTGATGGGCTTCTGAATAATAATAATAATAAAATCTACTTACTTAGGCAGCATGTGCAACCTGTTCCACACAAGCTGTCGTTTGCATTGTTGCACGAGCCAGAGCTTTCCAGCTCAACACAAGGGAATCCCAGAGCTTCACAGCCCGAGTCAGTGCAAGCTGTGTTTGGATAGAAGAAGCAGAGATCTCGTTAATTATTTATGGGTGTCTGTCATGCTGAGATCAGAGAGAGACTTGAACGCAGAGCTACTCCGATCGTAGGTCTCACATTTTCATTGAGGTGGCGGCTTGAAACGGAAGAAAGAGGTGGGTCTAGTGAATACCAGGACCTACTAAGTTGGTGTGCCTCTTGTGGTGCGCTGTAGGCATTACTGGAAGGTCTTTGCAGTATCCCTTCCTTCGGCCCATAGCTACAACCTCTTTCATTCCTTTTACTGTACCTCCGTTCGAATTTTTTCTCGCATCTTACTTTCCTAACCCTTTCCTAACAATTGTTTCATATTGCAACAGGCAGGTTTTCCTCTTGTTACACCTTCCACACAGTTTTACCATCAATTTCTCTTCCAATGCTGAATGACCCATAGGTCCCAGCACTTGGTTTTTGGCCCCACATGAGCCCATCGCAGCAGGACCAACTCACTACTGGCTATGATATGATAGTCGAACCAATAAGATATTTGAACATCTTTCTTTGCCTTCACATTGGTTGTTTCA
>NC_087222.1:22081838-22086668 GCF_015104395.2 Macrobrachium nipponense
AATATTAATAATAATAATAATAATAATAATAATAATAATAATTAATAATAATAATAATAATAATAATAATAATAATAATAATAATAATAATAATAATAATAATAATAATAATAATAATAATATCTCTTTTCGTGTCAGAACCGGTTCACAAAGAACAAATTGCCTGAGTCAAGTGGAAGTTTTGTTGTATTCCTCCTCCTCCTCCTCCTCCTCCTCCTCCTCCTTCCTCCTCCTCCTCCTCCTCCTTTTCCGTTGGGAATCTGCATCATCCATTATTCACACAGAGTTCCATGATGATTCAAAGGTCCTCTTTCAGGAACACTGATATGGTACCATTGTTTCTCCCTCGTTGGACCTGAAGTCTGCGTCGCAATATAGGAAGGAAAACCACAGATGGTGATTATTCGGGGATTAGATCGGAGGGAGTTTTGTGGGGGAGGGGGGGGGGGCGGGGGGAGTTGTTATAACGACTGTCGTCATGCGATTTGGGCATTTGTCTCTTACCGAAACGAATGAGACGCTCCACAAAGTGCGAAGGTTAAATTGACCTCAATACTTCGGTAAAGTTAGCGATTGTTTCATTAATTAACCCGGCTCAGGTAGACCAGGACCTGAGAAGAAAACCCCCCATCCCTTCCTAGTTAAACTTCTAGTTCAGTAACTAACCTGATCAATCTTCCCAGTACTACCTTCCTAACTTTGTGTGTCCATGCGGGGAGAGTTGGAGTGGCGGCGGGGATGGTTACTTCAAGGTCTCTCTCCATTTCGTCAGTAGAAGGGTGTTTGGGTCTGTGAGAGCCACCTTCGCCTGCAAGTGTGTTACCTTTGTGTGAAAATATGTATCAATGTGTGTATATGAGTATTTCTGGATGATCATCATCTTTATTGCAATTCTTGCGGATTCTAACTAATCTATTACATCCAGTCTACAATCATATCGTTGGAAATTATTGCAATTTCAGAGAAAAATGGAGAGAGAGAAGAGAGAGAGAGAGAGAGAGAGAGAGAGAGAGAGAGAGACAGACAGACAGACAGACAGACAGACAGAAGGGGTCATTTACATTCATATATCGATTGCTTTCATTGTGACTTGTGCCTTACTTGGCTTTTTCCCTTTTTCAAGGAAAATATGAAGAAATAGAAAAATGCAAGAAAAACATCATTTATCACACAAACTGTAATAAGAAACCTCAATGAATCTTCAAGGCTTTCTTTATTCAGCTAAGATCCCGCCACAGAGTCACAGCAGTCAACAGAGAGAGGATACATAAACTGGGAACGTCAAAAGTACAGAAATACAACACAAACAACAGAGAGAGAAAATAAACACATTCGCTAACGACAAACACAATGCAGCTAAACACTCAAACAGGTCATTATGATAAATGCTAATTTATATTCCCCATAAATTCTGATTTCTGATGAGGATGCAGATCTATCCGGCAGCCCGTCCTCACAGCGCTTCAGGGCCAAGTCCTTTGTTTTCAAGACCAAGGTTTAGGACCTCTCGAAAAACATTCTTGATTTATTTTTTTGGTTTATGATACCTTGAAAATAATTCCTAATTTTTTTATTATCACTATTTTTTTACAAACCACCTGGGTTCAATGGCCGCTGGACAGAAAAGCCACTCAATTAATGATGGAAGAAGAATCCAGACAGAAACACAAATCAATAAGAGACAGAAACCACAAAATCATAAAAGAGAATCTCCCTCAACCCGGAATGGACGGTTCTTGACTTCCTAGAATATGCGAGCGTTTTGAAATTAATAATAATAATAATAATAATAATAATAATAATAATAATAATAATAATAATAATAATAATAATAATAATAAGTGATCTTTGATTGGGTGTCGATACTGGAAGGAGTTAGTGAATAATAATGATAAAGATCATACGAATGATAAAATGATATTCGATTGGCTGTCGGAGGTGCAAAAGGTTAAAGAGGTTGGGGGGAGGGGGGGTGGGGTGGGGGGAGGGGGGAGGAGCTGTTGTGCTCCCCCGATAAGCTGGGAGCGGAATGACTCATCCTGTAATGTCTGGCTAACCAGCGCAGGCGTTTGAACACTTGGCTTCTGTCAGCAATTCTAACGATGTTCATGATAAATGTTTTGCTTTGCATCATGACTAGTCACATATATATATATATATATATATATATATATATATATATATATATATATATATATATATATATATATATACTCTTGGTGCCCTATTCAAACCAAAGTCTTCACAGTTAGCAACGACATAATTACCAATTTTTCATTCTCTTATTGAATGACATTTTGTATCGAAATATTATATATTTCTTTGGCAGACACAAAACGAAGTCTCTCTCTCTCTCTCTTGCCAGTTTTCCAAATACTCGTAATATATATATATATATATATATATATATATATATATATATATATATATATATATATATATGTGTGTGTGTGTGTGTGTGTGTGTGTGTGTGTGTGTGTGTGTGTATGTATTACTGAATCATGAAAGTGGAACGAGATAAATTCATAAATAAAAGTATAAGCAACGAAGGAAAAATAAATAACGAGTTTCTGCAAGATCTTTCGACGTTCAACGTCCTTACTCAGCTGAGTAAAGCTGAACAAAGGACGTTGAACGTCGAAAGATCTTGCAGAAATCTCCCGTCTTTTAAGTATTTCTAATACACATTTTACATACTTGTGGACTTTTATTACTTCAAGATATTCCAGTCATGTGATGGTAGTATTCGTATCTCATACAACCTGATATTGTTTGTCATCATCGGAACAGGCACTTATTTATTCTCAGAGATTTTTGAAAGTGTTTCAGAAGTTCTTCAAAGAACCTCAATTCACTATGTATATAAACTCTATGAATTTTTAAGCGTTATTGTCACCAAGCAGTGTTCCTTAGAGACCACTACATGATTGACTTACAGTCTGGAATACGAGAAAAGGCACAAGGTTTTCAAGCAGTTACTGTCTCAAGCTGAATGTTTTAGAAAGAACAAATGTGGAAATGTATACAATAAAGTACATAATTATTATTATTATCATTTTTTTGTTTATGGAACAAAAAGATATAAAGGCTACTGGCTATCCTCAGAAAAACTTAGCATATCTGGAGAGAGAGAGAGATGAGAGAGAGAGAGAGTCCATAACCACGTTACTGTTTGATTGTGTTTAGAGTCAGAATTTAATTGATTTCCCCAGTTCAAACAGTTATTCAGCCACTTTTTTTGGCTGATAAACTTGAGACTGAGAAGAGGCAGAAAGTCTCTTGTTTCATTAACAGAAGAATCTAACATCAAAAAGAAAAGATAAGGTGGGGAAAGTAAGAGATGTCGAGGAACTCCAGTTGACTTCCATGTCTACTCATCAAGCTTTTTATTATTATTATTATTATTATTATTATTATTATTATTATTATTATTATTATTATTATTATTATTATTATTATTATTATTATTATTTTCGTACATTTCAACAATTGAGTTGAAAGTCTCAGTTAAGAAAGTTGAAAATGTGTTTTTTTTTTTTTTTTTTTTTATCAGACAATGACCGATGATGTTTCCCAAGATATTTCTGGGTTCAATCATTTTTCAATCAGTTTTTCCTTCGCCTCAGTTCTTCGTTAACGATGAGAAACATTAAAGCTGAATTTCCTTTGCTGTAGACTACATAAGACAAGAACGAAAGATAATTAATGGATTGAGGAAGTAGCTCTTCAAAGTCTCTCTCTCTCTCCTCTCTCTCTCTCTGCTCTCTCTCTCTCTCTCTCTCTCTCTCTCTCTCTCTCTCTCTCTCTCTCAATCTTGAAATTGCTACTTGTAAGCTTAACGGTGTTTAAAAATTCCTTGGATGTCAAAACACAGTCAGTGAGAAGGTTGACACTCCAGTGGAATATGAGGAAACCGGCGAGGAATTTCCTCATTTTCATTGTTGGTTTCTAGAAGCTTTTTCAATATCATTCACAGAGAAGCGTCAGTGAATCAGTAAAGTCTTCTGCCGATTGTTCAAAGGTCTTGGAAAACCAAATGGACACATCAAAAGAAAATTGCTCAGAGCTGTAGGAAGTTCACGTCTGGAAATTGTCATTATATGAACAAAGACATCTTAGACAGCTGAGAACATTAAAGAATTATTATTATTATTATTACTTATTATTATTATTATTATTATCATTATTATTATCTATTATTAGTTATCCTTATTAATTAATTATTCAAGAATGAAACCTATTCGAATGTAACAAGGCCACAAGGACCATTAAATTGTATTTCAAGCTTCCAAAGAATATTAAGGTGTTCATGAGGACGAAGAGGAGGTGAAGGGAAATACAGGAGGAAGAGACCTCAATTATTAAAAAAGACAAACAAAATAATAATTAATGATATTGTGGGAGGTGTGGGGGAGGCCGGGGGAGGACATTGTTTTTTTTTAAACTCCGCTGAAATAAAAACAGATTTCGAAAGGGGGGATGATGTGAAGGAAGGAAGTGGGTTGATGAACGTATTTCTGGAGCCCTGCACTGCGTTTCAGCCTCCTGAAGTCATCCATTGTCGGCACAAAATTAATTGTCCGCAACACCTGTGATAATATCAGGGTTTTGCTTTTTGTTTACAGAAATCGTGGCAGGCAGATGGGGGGTAAATCACCCCCTTGGGGTAGTTTAACATCCCAGGGGGGTGACAACAAGTGTGTAAGTTGAAAGGTGCAATAAGGACTATTTTCCATTGTTTTTGCTTTTCAATCGATGCATTCGTTCATTTCAACTCCCTGATTATATATATGACTAATGAAAAAGTTCACAGGGATATATAGCGTTTGG
>NC_087222.1:22087168-22122168 GCF_015104395.2 Macrobrachium nipponense
GATGTCAGCGTTGAAGTTAGTACCTTGTTCCCAGAATTTTTCACTTCTTTCGAGAGGATAGCTAAAAGGTTGGTTTGGCCAAAGGATATGTGGACCACTATGATCCAGTGTCATTTGAAAGGGAAAACTCAGCGAGTATATAATATGCTTAAACGGCAAAGAGCAGTTTGTACTGCATAGGTTTCAGTTGTCTGTCTTCAAGAGGAATTTTCGATGTTTGAACGCAAATTCGAAGAGATCTCACCACATATCTTAATATAAATACCTCCATCAACATTTTATGAAGGATAGATAGTCCTCCGAAGAGCGTTGACAGATGCCATTATGGGAAAAGAAACATGAAAATGGCATCACTCAGGGAGAAGAGAGCGACGCCATCTTGGCTTGAGCCCGGGGTCTCTGGGGAGGGAGGGAGGGAGAGAGGGAGGGACATGATATCCACCAGGTACGAGAAAACCCCCGAAGGAAAAGGTGCCAAGTACCGCCATTAAACACAAAGCACTTTTCTTTCTTAATTAGGAAAAGACCTATAGCCATTGATTGATTGTCTCAGCCCCCAACAGTAGTATGGTGTCGCAGCAGAAACCTCATGAATTGAATGAATAATCTCTGTGTGTAGAAAGCGTATTGAGGAAAACACAAACTGGCAATTTTTCTGTTTACTGTGGTTGGCTCCTCGGCATGAATGGAGGATGTGACGACCTCAATCCCATAGTACGCGAGGACTCATTCATTGTCAACATGTGGGCTGGCGGCTACAGCCTGTGTGTGTATGCGTATGTATTTGTGACCGTGTGTTTATGTGTTTGTGTGTGTGAGTATACCGGAGAGGAAGACGTAGAATACAGTAAGAACGACGAGATCAATGCTCGCTTGACGAAATACAGCAACTAAGTTAATGTTTTTGTTAGCAACGAAGCTCCGTCTCACCTCCTGTTGATTATCTCCGTGTGTATATAGTCGCTCTCGTTCTTTCTGTCTATCTATCTATCTATTGTCCACCTTCCTATCTATCAGTCTCTTTTATGAAAGAAAAGGAAAAAGAAATAGCTTGAAAAATTATTAAAAGAAGAAATCTCTCGATGACGGAACTGAAAAAGGAATCATAGTTTCATTGATTGGACAGACGTCCCCGTTCAAGGGCCACATTCCTTCTCTCTCTCTCTCTCTCTTCTCTCTCTCTCTCTCGTCTCAAAAAATCTCTCTCTCTCTCTCTCTCTCTTGTAATTATGCTCCTTTGAATGAGGCTTAGAATTATATAAAAGAAACCTGATATAAATATTTCTATGCATATGTGTGAGAGTGTTTCTTCCCGTAGTTTCTGATTCGACCAAAGTTTCTTCATGGAAAAATGAATATTGTTAAAGATAGAGAGAGAGAGAGAGAGAGTGAGTATATATATAACTTGCTGATTATTGAACCGTGCGTAATATAAATACAAGCTTTTCAAATGATTTAAAATTCACCCAAATAAAATGCAACGCGAGAGAACGTGTGGCTGCTATAGTCTGTCTAGCACTCCAATATCTCCATCGCTTGGGGAGGAGGAGGAGGAGGTGGAGGAGGCGGAGGAGGAGGCCAGGTTGTAAAGGAAAGCTTTGCTTTCATTCCCTTTCATTGCAGCCATATTGGAAATAATAATAATAATAATAATGATAATAATAATAGTAACAATTATAATAATAATAATAATAATAATAATGAAGAACAGTAGGAGAAGGAAAACCAACCTAAGCATGGCATGGATAGACTATAAGAAAGCCTTCGACATGATACCACACACATGGCTAATAGAATGCGTGAAAATATATGGGGCAGATGGAAAACACCATCAGCTTCCTCAAAATACAATGCGCAACTGGAATACAATACTTACAAGCTCTGGAATAAGACTAGCAGAGGTTAATATCAGGAGAGGGATCTTCCAGGGCGACTCACTGTCCCCACTACTCT
Source organism: Macrobrachium nipponense (assembly GCF_015104395.2). NCBI lineage: Eukaryota > Metazoa > Arthropoda > Malacostraca > Decapoda > Palaemonidae > Macrobrachium > Macrobrachium nipponense. Next base: position 22,089,122 of record NC_087222.1, read on the forward strand.
TCATAGTAGCCATGATTCCCATGACAAAAGTACTACAGAAGATTGATGCCGGGTACCAACTCAAGAAAAGAGGCAACAGAATCAACCATCTGATGTTCATGGACGACATCAAGCTGTATGGTAAGAGCATCAAGGAAATAGATACCCTAATCCAGACTGTAAGGATTGTATCTGGGGACATCAGGATGGAGTTTGGAATAGAAAAATGCGCCTTAGTCAACATACAAAAAGGCAAAGTAACGAGAACTGAAGGGATAAAGCTACCAGATGGGAGCAACATCAAACTCATAGATGAGACAGGATACAAATACCTGGGAATAATGGAAGGAGGGGATATAAAACACCAAGAGATGAAGGACACGATCAGGAAAGAATATATGCAGAGACTCAAGGCGATACTCAACTCAAAACTCAACGCTGGAAGTATGATAAAAGCCATAAATACATGGGCAGTGCCAATAATCAGATACAGCGCAGGAATACTGGAATGGACGAAGGCAGACCTCCGCAGCATAGATCAGAAAACCAGGAAACATATGACAATACACAAAGCACTACACCCAAGAACAAATACGGACAGACTATACATAACACGAAAGGAAGGAGGGAGAGGACTACTAAGTATAGAGGACTGAGTCAACATCGAAAACAGAGCACTGGGGCAATATCTGAAAACCAGTGAAGACGAGTGGCTAAAGAGTGCATGGGAAAAAGGACTAATGAAAGTAGACGAAGACCCAGAAATATACAGAGACAGGAGAATGACAGACAGAACAGAGGACTGGCACAACAAACCAATGCACGGACAATACATGAGACAGACTAAAGAACTAGCCAGCGATGACCCATGGCAATGGCTACAGAGGGGAGAGCTAAAGAAGGAAACTGAAGGAATGATAACAGCGGCACAATATCAGGTCCTAAGAACCAGATATGTCCAAAGAACAATCGATGGAAATAACATCTCTCCCATATGTAAGGAGTGCAATACGAAAAATGAAACCATAAACCACATAGCAAGTTAATGCCCACACTTGCACAGAACCAGTACAAAAAGAGGCATGATTCAGTAGCAAAACCCTCCACTGGAGCCTGTGCAAGAAACATCAGCTACCTTGCAGTAATAAGTGGTACGAATATCAACCTGAAGGAGTGATAGAAAACGATCAGGCAAAGATCCTCTGGGACTATGGTATCAGAACGGATAGGGTGATACGTGCAAATAGACCAGAAGTGACGTTGATTGACAAAATCAAGAAGAAAGTATCACCCACTGATGTCGCAAACCATGGGACACCAGAGTTGAAGAGAAAGAAAGGGAAAAAATGGATAAGTATCAAGACCTGAAAATAGAAATAAGAAAGATATGGGATATGCCAGTGGAAATTGTACCCATAATCATAGGAACACTAGGCATGATCCCAAGATCCCTGAAAAGGAATCTGGAAAAACTAGAGGCTGAAGTAGCTCCAGGACTCATGCAGAAGAGTGTGATCCTAGAAACGGCGCACATAGTAAGAAAAGTGATGGACTCCTAAGGAGGCAGGATGCAACCCGGAACCCCACACTATAAATGCCACCCAGTCGAATTAGAGGACTGTGATAGAGCAAAAAAATAATAATAATAATAATAACAATAAACCTTAGTTTCAAAAGCCACAATAATAATTTTGCATTGACGTTACAAGCAACAACAACTAAACATTATAAAGCCATAAATAAAATGAAATAAAGTATTCCTGTGAAAATAATCAATTCTGGAAAACGAGATAATAATTTCTTTGTCTTTACACCATCGTCTTCCAGTGAAGAAAAGTTAAGAAAAGCTCCATCAGTGAGGGACTTTCTAGGAAATATCCATTTTCCATATAATCCAGAGGCGGATAAGTGGGGGATTCCAAATCCCTTAAAAAACTGGGAATTTGTGGAATTTAGAGAAAGACACGTTCCCAGGATTGATGGGAGATTAGTTCTGATTCAGGGGCGGTTGTTGGAAAACATATAGGAATGGGCAGATAGACATATAGCTACATTGACAGAAGGGTTTATAAATATAAGAGAACAAAAATATGAATAATAGAAATATGTATATCTATAAAAATTTATCACTAAGCAAATCACTCATAAGAAGTTCAGATGAAAATGGAAAAAAAAATAAGCTACAAGATTTTATAAAACGTCTACGGAATATCATCATACAATTTCGTCAAAATATTCACTAGGGAGATCTAATGGTGAATTAATTCGTCCAATAAAATGACGTCAAAATAGAATAGATTCTAAAAATGGTAGAAATAGACTGACATTGCATCATAGAGATGTGACAGTGTGTGTGTATAATATATATTTATATATGTATATATTTGTTTATTTATATATATATATATATATATATATATATATATATATATATATATATATATCATATATATGGATATATATTTTTTGATCCAGACACTCTTAATAAACTCTCTCTCTCTTTCTCTTCATATATATATATATATATATATATATATATATATATATATATAATATATATATATATATATATATATATATATATATATTGTTATGAACTTTCTTTAAGAGACAATAAATTATTGTTATTACTCTATTTTTTAAAACAGGTCCTCCGTTCAATAAATCAATTGCCAGTCCAGACAAAGATTTACTATACACAAGACTTCAGGTAACTAAACACTCAAAGGGGGAGACAAAAAAAAAAAAAAAAAAAAATTCTAAATTTTACACGTATTTATTCACAAATAAAATTCAAAGAAATGTCCTTGAAAACCTGCTTGAGGAACTAGAAAAATAAGCACCCAAGCATACACAATAATTGTCCTCACATACTTCAAACTCCTACCTAACTATTATACCGCAGAGTAAGAGAGAAATGTCACAGTAGAAGAACGAAATCAACACTCACTCACGTGTACACGATAGGTGGAGAAAAAGCCAAGAAACTTAATACTAATAACTGACTTTTCCTTAACACTAATAATTTACAACAACAACAAAAATAATTAGGATACACCTTAGTTCATCCAATCGATACGTAATTAATTGTTCATCAAATTATATCAAAATCTCACTGAAACTGCTTCAGTCGAAGAAAACCGTCTACAAGGCTCTCGCGGGAGCCTCCACTTGATGTTTGGCAGCAACACTCAAAAACATTTATGAGTCCACTCACGTAAAGGGGAAAGTATATAAGGGCAAAAGGGGATGCTCACCCTTCTCTGGCCTCAGAAGGCCTCCTGACGATTCCCGGAGGATACAGCAGTGCACTCGTCGTCGTTGTCGATGCAAGGTCTGGGCCTTGGTCATACGGGGGCAAAAATAATGGAAGCCCACAGACAAACTCGCACAAGAGGGCATGGGACAAACCCTCACCACTAACAGCAGCCTGGCGTTTTTATAAAAGTGAAAGGGAGCGTCTCAATGTCCTGTCCGTGGCCAGAAGGCAATGTTGCAGAAAAATGACGAAGAGTGCGGCATAAATAAGGGATGCTGAACCTCCCTTCGGGGAACCGTAACGATTAACCTTCCATGATGAAAACCTCTCCCACATTAAGTACGTTTGACAGCGAAAAACCATCAGGCGAAAGAGGCAATTACTGAAGACGATCCTCCACTCGTTGAAACATGAAAAGAGGGAAACGAGCGGATAAATAAAACTATATAACAACTTAAACAAAACCCTTGATGGGAGCGAAAAGAATCAACAAGCAGTTTCTCGAGACTTGAAAGACAAAAAAAAAAAAAAAAACTTTCGTTAAGAGAACCCAAAGAAATAATTTAAGATGATATTACAATATATATATATATATATATATATATATATATATATATATATATCATATAATATTCGTTAATAACAGTAATACTAATTATACATAGACTGAGAGAGAGAGAGAGAGAGAGAGAAGCCACTGGGGTCCACTCGACATTTCCAGTCGTCTTCCTGTTCATTTGCATATTCGGCGCACGTGACATCATTTGCATATATACCAAACTACCAGCATACCACCCTCCCCCCCTTCATCTCCCTCCCCTTCTCTCTCTCTCTCCTTCCTCCTCCCCCACAGCCTCCTCATCCTTCAAAAGAAAGAAAAAAGTTGAGAAAAGGCGAAAAATAGAAAGAACGTGATGGCGTGGCTGTTATACGTCTTCTGCTCTTTGCCTTCAGGAACGAAGCCGCTGGTTATGGTTGGGAATATTTTACCGAAATTGGAATTTTCCTCATTTTCTTCTCTTTTATTTTTATATAATTTGTATTTCGTGCTTCCTCTTCCTTTATGATTTGTCTCTCTTCTACGAATAATATTTTTTTTCAGCAGAGATTCGTTCTTCAAGCTTTCTTAATTTTTATTTTATATTCTTTGATTATTTTCGAGTTTTTCTCCTTGAACTCTGGAATCAAGTTCCCAAATTTGTTAAATTAAAAAAAAATATATTTTAAATTCTTTATTTATTCTCGAGTTTTCTTCCTTGGATTCTGGAATCAAGTTCCCAACTTTTTTAAATCTTCAAATTTTTTTGAATGTTAAATTCTTCCTTTATTTTCTAGTTGTTTTTCTTTAAAATCTGGAATCCAGATCCCAGCTTCCTATTTTCTTTCAAAAGTTGTATTTCCGGGTTTCTTTGCCATTATTGTTTCTTTTCCTGTTGCCGAGACTTGTTTCTCTTTCATTTGTTCTTTTTCTTTCACAAAACTGTTATGGTGTTAGACCACAGCGAAATCTTCTTTGTTCTTGTCACTGTTATTCAGAATATAAATGCTTCGCTCGCTCTGGTTTTGTATCTTTGCAAATATTCCAACATCTATAGTTTTAATACTTCCTATTTAGTCACAAACCAAAGTTGTTTTTCTTTAGATAACAGGATTTTTTTTACTGAGGAAATTGGCAATACAATTGTCCATAAACATAGGTTATTTTCTTCATTTTCAGTGTGCATTTACTTGTTTCTTTACTGCAGAGAATACACACACACACACACAGATATATATATATATAGATATATATATATATATATTATATATATATATATATATATATATATATAAAAGCGAATCCCACAGGAAAATGATAGTCAGAAATCCAAGCGCTTTCGTCTTTATTCAGACATTGTCAAGGAGTTAATAAAGTACAATTGGAGAGAAAGGTCTCAGGTACAAAACAAGATCAAGAATACCAGATGGTTAATTGTCAAAAGGGTAAAAATCAAAACAGATAATCAAGGATTATCGGATATCACACGGTCACAAACCTAACCGAAATTACAAAGTATCTTTACAGTCCAAAACATGTAAAAACTGAATATATTAATTTTGTTGCTTATATTTATCTACAACTTTTTTCATAATGAAAGCATCAAGTTTAAATAAACCAAGACTTAAATTTAGAGCATTTCTATAATTTGACTTGATGAAACAAAATTCAATGATATTCCTTTTAACTGTGACATTACATGGGATTAAGGCTCTTGCTTGACTTTTTTTTTTTTTTTAGTTTCTTTTTTGTAATTTTTCACTTTTGTTTCTTCCTTCCTTGTTTTTTTGCTTCTTTTTGTCAATTCAATCTCGGATCGTGAGGTTCTAACACCCAACTTTTTTTTTTATTTATTTATTTTTTTTGCTCTGTTACTGTTGGGTCGCGTGGACGTCTGTTGACAATAAATAAATAAAAGTTAATAAATAAAAGGTATGAATAATTTTATAAGTGAATAAAGAGGTAAATGAATAATTAGATCAAATGATTAATATAAGAATATATCAATATATAAGATATATAAATAAATCAGTCAATGAAGATAAAGATAGATGAATCAATGAACGTATAACAAATATATATAAGATGTATGTTAAAGAAGGAATAAATTAACAAATAAATAGATAAATGAAATAAAAAATATTAATAAAATAATAAAAGGAATAAATAAATAAAAAATATTAATTAATGAATCAATAAATAAATGTTAATGAATTAATAAATCAACAAATAAATAAATAAATGAAATAAAAAAAAATTATTAATGAAATGAACGAATGAATAAATAAATAAAAAATTTATTTATTAGATGAATCAATAAATAAATGAGATAAAAGTTTTTGGTAAAAGAAGAAGAATAGGATTAGAAATAATTGAAAATTAAAATTTTAGATAATAATCGAGGTTATAAAAGAATTTGCTCACTTTAAATAACTTCGCAAAACTAAATAAAATATTCCGGATGACAACAATAAAGAAATATATGCAAAAAACACTAAAAGATCGGATTGATAAAAGGCTTAGACCCTGCAAAATACAAACTCTAAAGGAAATCAAAGCCTTTGGTCTTAAAATAAACAGAAAATGTAAAGATACTCATAAAAAATTTAAATAAAATATGTTTTATTCCTGTCCGTCCGACCAGCCACCAGCAGCCTGCCGCATAAAAGAATATTTTTACTTATTTTTTTCTAGCATTAAAATTGGCCACCGAAATATTTTTTATTTCGAAAACTTGCGCAAAAAATCTTGACGGAAAAATGAATGAATGGGAAATGGGAGTAATATATTTGGAGATTTTTTTTATTGTCTCACTATCTTTAACGTAAAAAATATGAGTCAAAAGGGAAGTAGGAATATAAGAAATTAAAAAAATATTTTTCCATTTTTTTTTCTTTGGTGTTTTATATACATATTCATTCGAAAATTTTGAATAAAACGATGCTCAGGTTTTGGTCAAACGAATCCGGGTATTATTATTATTATTATTATTATTATTATTATTATTATTATTATTATTATTATTATTATTATTATTATTATTATTATTATTATTATTATTATTATTATTATTATTATTATTATTATTATTATTATTATTCTCATAAAAATAAAGACAAAGCAGAAAATAAAAAATAAAATAGACAATAAAACTATATATTTTCAAGTCAAATAAATGCCGGTTTATGCCTGGAGTGATGGGAGCAATAAGAATTTTATTGTGTATAAATATTAAAAATATAACAGATTAGTTGTCATCTTCGTTTTATCTTTTCTCCTAAACTTCACATTAAATGAGCCACCCTGCAACCAGTACCTGGTTTCCCCAGGTCCTGGCGTGGGTGGAGAGGAGATTTGGGTATTGCTCATATTTTGCATACATCTCTTGTCTCTGCTGTTTACGAATGACCTATAAATGGCATAAGATGCTTTAAAATATGGTATTAAAAACAGATAATATTAAATTAAATGATAGTAGAACTTAAGTCTAAAAAATTTAAAACTACCCCAAAAAAAAATGTGAAAACTCACGTGTTTTATATATATATATATATCTATCTATATATATATATATATATATATATATATATTATTAATATAATATATATATATATATATATATGTATTATATATATGTGTGTGTGTGTGTGTGTATATATATATTATAATCAGAATTATCAGATGATGTTTCGAGATATTGCCGGAGAGAGAGAGAGAGAGAGAGAGCAAATGGACGGCCCACCGTAGTCGACCTTCTGGAAATATCGAATTTAATTAAATTCTCAGGTGAGGCGAAAAATTAAAGATGACTCCGTTGTCCTTGTAGTTTTAATAGTATTTGTTACGTTCTATTGTGCATTATATCCATTTTATTCTGCTCTTTCTATTATTTGTAGCGAATTCGTTGTTGACTGATTCTCCACATAATAATAATAATAATAATAATAATAAGATGGATAAGTATCAAGACCTGAAAAAAGAAATAAGAAGGATATGGGATATGCCAGTGGAAATTGTACCCATAATCATAGGAGCACTAGGCACGATCCCAAGATCCCTGAAAAGGGAACCTGGAAAAACTAGAGGCTGAAGTAGCTCCAGGACTCGTGCAGAAGAGTGTGCTCCTAGAAACGGCGCACATAGTAAGAAAAGTGATGGACTGCTAAGGAGGCAGGATGCATCCCGGAACCCCACACTATAAATACCACCTAGTCGAATTGGAGGACTGTGATAGACAAAATAATAATAATAATAATAATAATAATAATAATAATAATAATGACATATAAACTCTGGAATGGCCAGAAAAATTATATTGATAAATCTGCGCAAAATGTTTACTAGGACTATATGGACTAATGTATATATATATATATATATATATATATATATTATATATAGATATATATATATATATCTAATAAAAGGAGCCCATAAAAACACCAAAATATAGAGAAAAAAGTACTATATTTCAGAGACTGCTGTCTCCCTCTTCAGGTAGATGAATGAGAAAAGTTTACAGAAAAGGTGGTATTTATACCAAGAGGTCCATCCACAAACAAGCCATTTTAAGTCACCCCCGCTGATAATCTTCCTTTAATCTTCTTAAGGGTTGGTTGAATGAAGACGTCGATCGTGTCCGAAATCCATGCTCCTTTTGAGATGTTCATTACCTGCCTCTCTTTTATTAAGGCCGATTCCATCATTTGACTCTTGTACCGGCAGTTGCTGCTATAAATTACACGTGCAAATTCCCCAGTTTATTCTATGGTTATGTTCATTTATATGGTTGAAAATAGCCGAGTTCTGTTGTCCATACCTAACTGACCGTTTGTGTTGTATTAATATCTGGGGAAGGGATTTACCTGTAAATCCGATGTAAGATTGGTCACAGTCCTGGCATGGGATTTCGTATACCCCAGAGTCCTTTGGAGATGTCTTTTGTTGGACGTTAATCAGGGATTTGGCTAAGGTGTTTGGGTAAGTAAATACAAAAGGGTTCGATTTTCCGAGGGGGTTGGTTATTCTCTTAATGTCCAGGTGGGGAATTATTATTTTATTGTTGGGTGTATCTCTGGTCTTGTCTTTAGGGGGTCGGTAGAAAATTACGTTTGCTTTGTGAATTGCTTTCTCAATTATATGGTCAGGATATTTTAAAGACGAAAGTTGCTTGCGAATTAGTTCAAATTCTTTTTCCAGGAATTCTGGGGAACAAATTCGTAAGGCTCTTAAGAACAAGTTACTAGCTACACCTATCTTGATAGTAATGTCATGATAGCTAAAGTAGTGAATGTATGAAAGTGAGAACGTTGGTTTTCTGTATATGGTAAATTTGTATTCTGTCGTATCTCTGATTATTAAAACATCAAGAAAAGGAATTTTGTTGTCTGTTTCCCATTCAACTTTAAATTTGATGCTGGGCACTAATGTGTTTAATTTCGAGAGGAATTCATTGAAATTGCCCCACCTATTATCCCAAAATGTTAGGATATCATCCACGTATCTCATCCACAGCATGTTTTTGGGTTTTATTGCATTTATTACTGTAGTTTCAAAGTATTCCATGTACAGATTGGCTAGAACAGGACTTAAAGGACTACCCATACTACACCCGAACTTTTCCTTGTAGAATGATTCCCCGAATGAAAATACGTTATTAGATGCACATAATTCAACTAGCTTTATTATTTTGTCAAGCGCCAATGGGAAATGATCTGAATAGGGGGATAATTTTACCCTTAAAAACTGAAGAACGTCCTGTACTGGTACTTTAGTGAACAGGGAATCTACGTCAAGGCTTAAAAGTTTTATGTTGTGAAGTGGTATATGTCTTCTCTGAATTTGTGACAAAAATCTTCCGAATGTTTAATGTGACTGGGAGAAAAAGTGCCTAAAAAAGGGGAAAGGAGGCCAGCTAACCATTTAGAAATTTTGTAATTGAAAGCACCGGCACATGAAACGATGGGTCTGAATGGAAGATTGTCTTTGTGAGTTTTGGGAAGGCCATAAAAGTAGGGTAATTTAGGATTAATTACTTTAAATTTCTCTAGTAGTTCAATACTCTTTTTGTCTTTGCCAATTAATCTTACTTTCCGAAAAAATTCTGTGGGAACGTTTTGGAGGGGATTTTTCGTCAGTTTTTCGTATGTGTTTGTGTCGCTAAGGAGCTGGTTGATTTTGTCAAGGTAGAAGTCTTTGTCCATTATTACGATTTTGCCGTCTTTGTCGGATCTACTTATTATAACATCTAACTTTTTTAGCGAGTGGATGGCTATCATGAATCTGAAAGTAAGATTAATTGGCAAAGACAAAAAGAGTATTGAACTACTAGAGAAATTTAAAGTAATTAATCCTAAATTACCCTACTTTTATGGCCTTCCCAAAACTCACAAAGACAATCTTCCATTCAGACCCATCGTTTCATGTGCCGGTGCTTTCAATTACAAAATTTCTAAATGGTTAGCTGGCCTCCTTTCCCCTTTTTTAGGCACTTTTTCTCCCAGTCACATTAAACATTCGGAAGATTTTTGTCACAAATTCAGAGAAGCACATATACCACTTCACAACATAAAACTTTTAAGCCTTGACGTAGATTCCCTGTTCACTAAAGTACCAGTACAGGACGTTCTTCAGTTTTTGGTAAGTGGGGAGATGAAAGCTGGAAATGGAAATTAGAAGTGAAAATTGGAAATGAAAAATAGAAATGAAAAAAAAAACTGAAAATGAAAACTGAATGGGAAAACTGGACTTAGAAACGGGAAATGACAACTGGAGATTGAAATTAGAAATGAAAAGTGGAAATGAAAACTGGAAAGGAAAAATTGGAAATGAAAACTGGAAATGAATAGCCTGCCTTGGTGGCTGAGATCAATCAAAAGTCGAAGAGAGTGTAAAGGAGATAGAGAGAGAGAGAGAGAGAGAAGGAATCTATCTGAGGCAGCCACAACGAACATAACATTCGTTACCTAAGAAAGAACGTTACTGTGTTTTCATTACAAAATGGGCTTTTTGTTTTATTTATCTATTTTCCTCAGCAACAGATATGTCTTTATTTTTATTTACTAGATTGTTCCTTAATACTCTTTTCGGTAAGACCTCGAAATATGCTTAAACAGATTATTTTTTATTTTACATCTCTGCAATAATCCTCTAAATATTTTTCAATTGAAAATACCTTTCAGTATATTTTTCCTTTCTTTCCTGCCTATTCAACTCGGCAATGAAGTCCGGAACCTTATTTCCACGTGCCGTTTAGTGGATGAGAAAAATGACCCCCCAAAAAATCTCCGTAATCGAACATTTCGGATAAATTCTCCACTGAAATCATTGAAATTAGAGAAGAAATAATAGAAAAACTCATTCACATGTGGGATTCGATCCTATGCAGCTCAAACGTCTGAGGTTAGTGCTTGGCCATTACACCATTCCATTAGGGATTATAAAGGAATGAAAAGAATTCCACACCCTGGAACAGGCTGGTATGATAAATTGATGAAACTGGTTCACACTTGAGTTCATGATTTCCAGTACGCATCAGAGAGTACTATAGAATAGAAGCTGCATTAAATGAGGAAACTTCTGAGAAAAATATAGATTATTTTATTTTTTAGATTTTCCTTTCCAGAAAATATCCATTTCAAGATTGCCATTAAAATTCAGCTGCGCAACCGACTAAAAATATTCTTTGCCTGGATGGATAATGACCTTATAAATCTAAAGGGAATTTAATAAAGGTATTAATGCGTCCTTCCCAGCCTTAATGTTATATATTTTATCATTTTCCCCTGAGTGTAGAGTGCTGATAAAAGCCAGGGACTCTATCCTATCCTACAATGTGTAATTACATTTTCGAAGAAATTTTATATTGCAAGGGGAACAATTCGAATTATTATTACAAAACGTATTTTCAGAGCGTAAGAAGTAAAATATTAAAAAAAATGACCGATGGAAAACTTTTTAAAATCTAATAAAGTGAAACTTTATGAAATCATCTATTGAAATGAATTTACAATTCTTACCAAATGAATCATTGCGGAATAATCTGCCAAAGCAAATATTCAAGTTTGACCAAGTGAACCACCATTAAGAAATGATCTATTAAATTATTGAAAGTTTTTTTTTTGCCAAGTTGAATAGGCAGGAAGGGAAGGAAAAATATACTGAAATGTAAAATAAAAAATAATCTGTTTAAGCATATTTCGAGGTTTTACCGAAAAGAGTATTAAGGAATAATCTAGTAAATAAAGATAAAGACATATCTGCTGCTGAGGAAAATAGATGAATAAAACAAATAGCCAATTTTGTAATGAAAACAGTCACGTTCTTTCTTAGGTAACGAATGTTATGTTCGTTGTGGCTGCCTCAGATAGATTCCTTCTTCTCTCTCTGTCTCTCCACTCTCATCTCATCCTCTCTCTCTCTCCTCTTCTCTCTCTTCTCTCTTCTCATCTCTTCTTCTCCTTCGGACACCGGATACCAGTCCCGTGATGAAAAGGTGTCTGCTTTTTCACGTGGAATGTTCTCGAGGGCAAATTCCACTTTTTTTTAAATTATTTTAAGCTCTAACTTTTCTCGTTTACCATTTGCGTATTTTCCTTCGCTTTCTCCTCTTATTCTTCGTTTCCTTTCTCTCTCTCTCTCTCTCTCTCTCTCTCTCTCTCTCTCTCTCTCTCTCTCTCTCTGGAAAAGGACGTCATTCGTGACTCCAGGATTTGACATTCATAGACGCTCGAATTATATCGCCAGTTTCTCCAAGTTGAGAACTTTAGGGATAGTAATATTTGAGGCCGAACTTCTCTCTCTCTCTCTCTCTCTCTCTCTCTCTCTCTCTCTCTCTCTCTCTCTCTACATGAGAGGTGCCTCACTGAGGGACCTGGGGCAACCCGAACGACCTGTAAGGTAAGGTAAGGTAAGCCCTTTCTCTCTCTCTAATATCTCATCGCTACATATTAGATATATATATATATATAGATATATATATATATATATTATATATATATATATATATTTATAATGTAGGTATAATAATTTATATTATATATTATATATATATATATATATATATATATATATAATATATATATATAAATATATATATATATGTATGTATGTATATATATATATAGATATATATATAGATATATATATTATATATTATATATATAAGTCATATCAACATTTCCGTGATTCTAGCATAATCGAGCTACAATTCCTTTAATATCTAATTCGCTCTACCTCGGAATTAATATATTTTCATATATGCTTAACCGAAGGGAATTTTTTTCTCGATAATAGATTTGCCTGGACCAGGGCGCGAACCTATGGATCCTTTCAAACCCAGGAACGTCAGTGAAGCGTTACCTCTCGCGGTGGTGTAGTAGGTAACGCTTCACTGACATTCATGGGTTTGAAAGGATCCATAGGTTCGCGCCCTGGTCCAGGCAAATCTATTATCGAGAAAAAATTCCCCTTCGGTTAAGCATATATGAAAATATATTAATTCCGAGGTAGAGCGAATTAGATATTAAAGGACATTGTAGCTCGATATATATATATATATATATATATATATATATATATATATATATATATATATATATATATATATATACTATATATATATATATATAGTGTGTGTGTGTGAAAAATTGATATATGAGTTCAGTCTCGCACGCATGCACGCCTCCCAAAGGGTCCTGAGCCTCAGTAGAATCTCGCTCGATCCTTGAAGCCGAAGACCTTTTAAGACCCTGGAGACTCCATGGCTGGAGTGGCTCTCCGGAAACAGGCGGCTTTTTCCGAGAATAGGTATCCCTCAGGGGGGGGGGGGGGGGGGGGGGGGGGGGGGGGGGGGGGGGGGACGTGGCACTGCAGTCATGAAAATGATTTGTGAAAAACTTTGAATTTACTTTGAGATTTTTTGGCCTTGTAAAAGGAGATATTTTCTTATAGTTAATAAATCGGTGATGCGATGGATTTATTTGTACTACGTTTCAAGACACTGGAAGGAGCTGCTTGCAAAGACGACCTGGACTTGGATGAAACTTTCATGGAAGGCATCAACAAGATCAGGGAGGCCGCCTATAGAGAGAGAGAGAAACTTCGTCGACAGGCGGCTTCCTTAGATGAAAAGCACCTGGAACTCTTCCACCTCAAAGAGGCCCTTGAAAAGGAGAAAGGAGATCTAGACCTGAAAATAGAGGCCCTGAGGAAAGAGGAAGGTTCCATCATGGCGAAGAGACAGGAGTTGGACCAAGAAAGAGATTCCTTCCACCGTGAAAAGCAACTTTTTAAGGAGAAATCCGAAGACTTGACTCAGCAGAAGTTGGACTTCGTGAAAGAGAAGGAATCGTTTGACAAGGAAAAGCTGGACTTCTTTCTGGAAAAGGAAGAATTTTGCCAGGAACAGGAGTCTTTTGACAGAAAAAAGCAGGCTTTGATCCAGACCAAAGATGACCTCGTCAGGATGATGGAATCACTCATAGGGGAAGAAATGGTCCTCAAGAGTGAAGATCGAGAGGTTCCTGTCGAGGAAGGTGAAGCCTCTGTTGTGGAAGCAGAACCCCACAGCACAGGAGGAGATGAAAGAGCTAATGAAGAGGATGAAAAAGCCGAGGAAGAGGCTAAGGCAGCTAACAAGGATCTCGTGTTGAAAAACATCGGCAACATGAGGAAGAGGGACAGCAAAGGAAAGGTGTATGTCAACCCATTCCAAGAATGGAAGGTCTACCTTAACAAGGACATTGTGACCCTGGGCGATGAGCCTTACATGGACCTGTTGCCCGTGATCAAGATGAAGACCAAACCAGTCTTCCAGGAACGTCCTGAGGTGGCAGTCAGCTCCACCGGCATGATCAAAGCAGAGATCAATAACCTCTTCAGGGAAATTGGTCTTGCGAAGTGCGAGCTGAGCTGCTGTTCCTTAATGACCCTCGATGCTGTAATGGACTTAGGCCTGGCCCAGAACATGAAGGAATTGCCGCCCTCCACAGTCGATGGCCAATTTTGGGGAGATTTGGCCGTCGTGGGCGTCGTAGAGAATGTGGAAGTGATCCTCGACAAGAACATAAGAGTCGTCGTGGATTTCTACGTCCAAAACAGGTACATGTACCCGAACATCTCACTTGGCAAGGAGGTGCTCTGGCGCTACGGGTTTGTCCACCAGTTTGACGCAAATGGCTCCAAACTTTTCATCAAGAACGACGTAAACAAGACTGGGAACCTCAAATATCCTGGTCTGCCCCTGAGCTTTAACGTCTACCTTGAGCCCTCAGGGGGTGAAAAGGCCATTGTCCAACTTTGGGAGGGTGACAGGAACCTCGTGAGATCACAGTTCCTGAACAATAAGAAAAACGCCGGTTGGTTTGTGCCAGAAATGGGGATAGTAGGACCCGAAGTAGACTCCCTCACAATAAGTGGCAAACATGGAGCGACAATCCCTGTCAAAATGTACGCCACAGACAAAGTGCCCGAAGGAAACGGGGATATATTCCTAGGCACAAATTTCCTCAAGAGGGCCAGGGCTGCAGTGGACTACAGTCAGAAATTGATGTATGTCAGGACCAAAGGTAAGTGCTGGTACCGTTTCAAGTTGGGTGAGTAGTAAGATGACCACATAACGCCCTAGAGATTGAGAGGAAAGCTGCAGTAAGGACGGATTTCATTAACTCCTTGACAATGTGAGTAAAGACGAAAGCGCTTGGATGTCTGACTATCTTTTTCCTGTGGTATTCGCTTATATATATGCATTTCTTGTGAGTTATAACATTATCCTTTAAGGTTTTGTACTAGTCAAATTCCTTTTTTGTGTATTTCATGTTGATAGTACAGTTATTTTTGTTTATTGATGTTTTAGGTATGTTGTTAGCGTCGTTATTACTATTACTATTCATAATTGTGAATTCAGTTGTTTTATAAACTGGTTGACATAGTCAGTGTTTTTATCTTCTGTAAGTAATAGGGTCATTGAGCAATTACACTCTCTTTTGACTTGTTGGGGTGTTAAGTGGTTGGGTAATCTAGACGAATGCTGCTTCTGTTTGTAATGACCTTATTGTACATACATATATTATTATTCTTTTCCACTCTGCTTTTGTGAGAGCTTTCTTGCTCACTAGTTTTTACGTTTTGTATTACTTTGTGCCCCGAAGATGTGTTAAATACACGAAAGTACTTGGCACTCTGTCTTTTCTTTTTTAGAAAATTCTCCCTGTGGCTTTTGCGGGTAAACAAAATCACGGGCTTACTTTTGTGATTTCATAGTATATATATATATACATATATATATATATATATATATATATATATATATATATATATATATATATATATATATATGTACTCTTCCTTCCTCCTCCTTATCTTCTACTTTCCTCTCCTCTCTCCTCCTTCCTCTTCTTCCCTCTAAGAGAGAGATGAGAGAAGAGAGAGAAGAAGAAGCTGAAGACAGAAAGGGGGGTGGGACCCCTCCCTACATCCTCAGAGCCTCTTCTCACTCTTCCCCTCTAAGAGAGAGAGAGAGAGAGAGAGAGATGACGAGAGACGAGAGAGAGAGAGAAGAGAGAAGAAGCTGAGGGCAGAAAGGGGGGTGGGTACCTCCCTACCTCCCCAGAGCTCTTCTCCTCTTCCTCCCTCTAGAGAGAGGAGAGACGAGAGAGAGAGAGAGAGAGAGAGAGAAGAGAGAGAGGAGAAGAAGCTGAGGACAGAAAGGGAGGAGTGAGGACCTCCATACCTCCCCAGAGGCCTCTTCTCCTCTTCCTCCCTCTAAGAGAGACGAGAGAGAGAGGAGGAGAATTGAGAGGGAGATGACGAGAAGAGCTGAGGGCCAGAAAGGGAGGGGTGGGGACCCTCCCTACCTCCCCAGAGCCTCTTCTCATCTTCCTCCCTCTAAAAGACGAGAGAGAGAGAGAGAGAGGAAGAGAGAGAGAGGGAGAGACCGGAAGGGAGAAGAAGCTGAGGGCAAAAAGGGAGGGGTGGGACCTCCCTACCTCCCAAGAGCCCC
The DNA here is from genome assembly GCF_015104395.2 of Macrobrachium nipponense. Taxonomy (NCBI): domain Eukaryota; kingdom Metazoa; phylum Arthropoda; class Malacostraca; order Decapoda; family Palaemonidae; genus Macrobrachium; species Macrobrachium nipponense. The sequence continues at coordinate 22,105,898 of NC_087222.1, forward strand.
TATTTCTCCTCTTCCGCCCTCTAAGAGAGACGAGAGAGAGAGAGAACACGTTAATTCTTTTAATAAAGAGAGAAGAAGAAGCTGAGGACAGAAAGGGAGGGTGGGGACCTCCCTTAACTCCCAGAGCCTCTTCTCCTCTTCCTCCCTCTAAGAGAAGAGGAGAGAGAGAGAGAGAGAGAGAGAGAGAAGCGGGAAGAGATGAGAGATGGAGAACGGATGAAGAAGCTGAGGGCAGAAAGGTAGGGGTTGGGAACTCCCTACCTGCCCAGAGCCCTTCATCATCTTCATCCCTCTCAGAGAGAGAGAGAGAGAGAGAGATGATGAGAGAGAAGAGAGAGAGGAGAGAGAAGAAAGGAAGCTGAGGACAGAAAGGGAGGGTGGGACCTTCCCTACCTCCCCAAGAGCCTCTTCTACTCTTCCTCCCTCTTAAGAGAGAGAGAGAAGAGAGAGAGAGAGATGAGAAGAGAGAAGAGCGAGAGAGAGAGAGAAGAACCTGATGACGAAAGGGAGGGGTGGACCTCCCTACCCCCCAGAGCCTCTTCTCCTCGTCCTCCCTCTAAGAGAGAGAGAGAGAGAGAGAGAGAGAGAGAGAGAGAAGAAGCTGAGGGCAGAACAGAAAGAACAGAAAGGGAGCGGGTGGGACCTCCCTAACCTCCCCAGAGCCTTTCTCTCATTCCTCCCTCTAAACACGAGAGAGAGTAGAGAGAGTATAGAGAGAGAGAGAGAGGAGGAGAAGAAGCTGAGGGAGAAGAGGGAGGGTGGAACCTCCCTACTCCCCAGAGCCTCTTTCTCCTCTGTCCTCCCTCTAAGAGAGAGAATGGATGAGAGAGAGAGAGAGAGAGAGAGAAGAGAAGTGGGATGGACAGAAAGGGAGGGGTGGGAGCCTCCCTACCTCCCCAGAGCCTAGACTCCTCTTCCTCCTCTAAGATGGAGAGAGAGAGAGAGAGGAGACGAGAAGCTGAGGACCGAAAGGGAGGGGTGGGACTACCTACCTCCCCAGAGCCTCTTCTGCTCTTCCCTCCCCCCCACCCCCCCCCAATCCCTCTAAACAGGAGAGAGGGGGGGGGGGGAGGAGAGAGAGAGAGAGAGGAGAGAGAGAGAGCGAAAGAGAGAAGCTGAGGACAGAAAGGGAGGGTGGGACCTACTATCTCTAAAGAGGCTCTCTCCTCTTCCTCCTTAAGAGAGACCTTACAGACTTTACAGACCTTTAACAGTTCGTTGGGTTGCCCCAGGTTCCTCAGTGGAGGCCGCCTCTAATGTATACCAGAGAGTGAGTGCTAAGTACATCTTCCCGGTTATATTTTGCATCTTCAATCGTGGATGGTCGGATGCAGTTTAGAAATTTGTCGAGCTTATTCTTAAGCACATCTACGCTTCACTCCTGAATATTCCTCAGATGAGCTGGCAACGGCATTGAATAGACGCTGGCCCCATTACGATGTGGTGCGTAGGGGATTAATGTTCTGTGTGCTTTCCTATTTTTCATGGTATAGCTTGGGCACTATTAATCGACCTCTGCTGCTATTTCTGATATTTTTAGTTCCATGATATTTTCTGTTATTTTATTCTATCGGTTTCCATGCCTGACCTATTATGTAGCGTTCTTTCTCTTTCTAGACTATATATTTTAAGGATTTGTAGTCTTTTCAGTAGTCTAGGTCCTTAACTTCTTCTATTCTAGCTGTAAGGACCTTGTACACTCTCTATTGGCAATATCCTTTGATAGTGTGGACCATATAATATTGCAATAATTCAAGTGGGAATAACGAACATATGTTTTATAAGCATAATCATGTGTTCAGCTTTTCTGTTTTGAAGGGCCGTAACAACATTCCATTCTTTGCTTTACATTTGCCACAGAATGGCTATTTGTCATGGCAATAACATGTCTATCATCATCACCACCAAGGTCTTTAACGCTTCACTTATTGTGGTTGTCTCATTAATTAGGTCCCCTATAGCATATAGCTTTCTTCCTCGGTCTCCATTAATTTATTGATTCAAATTTATACAGAGTTAAATACCATCCTATTTACCTACTGCCCAATAAGTATACTTTGTTAAGTCTCTTTGTAGGAGGTTCATATCCCTTCACACAAGTATTTCTCTACTATTCTTGTGTCATCAGCGAAATTACTCAATACCGAATCCTAACATTGCTGTCTATGTCTTCATCATAATACAAACAATATTGCAGCTAGCACCGACCTTGTGGCACACCGGATATACCTTGTGTTTCATACGATTTCTCATCGGTTGCAATAACTATCTGTTTTCTGTTGTGTAAAAATTCTTTTAACATCTTCCTACTTTATCTACGATATTGTGTTTCTAACTTTCTTTAGCTAATATATAGGTCTACTTTGCCAAGAAGCTTTGCAAAGTTCTAGTATAACCACATCTGTTCATTTCGCTTTTCAATTTTTGAATAGTTCTCACGGTGGATACCGTTGGGTTTGTGACTTTTTCAGGGTACGAAAACCGTGTTGTCCTTAGATAAAAAATATTTTTTATTAAATGTTTCATAATATTTTTCCTCATTACCCTTTCTACAAGTTCATAAGACTGTGATGTTAGATCACAGGCCTATAATTACTTGCCTCTAGTCTTGATCCACTTTGAAAGTAGGGTGATATATGCTAATTTGTGTCATCACAAATCTTGCCTGTATCTACAATTGGTCTTAATAATATTGCAAGTGGCTTTGCGATAGAATGAACTAACTTCGTTAACAAATAGCAGGGACTCCATCAGGCCCGGGCCAGCAGCTCATTTTTAATATTACTAATTGCCTGCAAAATATCAGCTTCATTTAATTATATGTCAGGAATATTCACCTATTTTCGCTTCACCTACTTCTATCATCATTATATTATGTATCTATTCTAGGGGGAATCTCTCTATATCGTTCGGCCAGTATGTTGCAAATTTCCTTTTTTCATTCGTTAACCTCCTCAATTCTCAGAGGGCCTATTTTCTATTCTTCTTTTATTCTCTTTCTCGCATATGAGTATAATGTTGGTTTTGCTTGATATTTATAGGGTTTTTTCTCCCCAAGTCCCGTTTTTCATTTTCTTTGGATTGTATAATTTTCTGTTCTGCATTTTCTATCTTACTTTTTAGTTCTATAAACTTCCATGCATTTTTTTCTTTTCAAGACCTTTTTTCCACTTTCTGATTTTCTGGAAACAAGATCATTCTGTCTCTTGGTATGCATGAATGATGTTTACTTTTTTCTTCGGTATTATATATTTATCACTATTTATCAATATTTTATATAATATCTCCGTATTTACTTTATGTCATCCACTACGAAAATGTCTTATCCCAATCGTTGTTTAATCTTCATTAATTTCTGACATTTTTTTTTTTTAAAATTATTTTTACTGTAGAAGTTGTATTTTCCATATCCGTTCCCACTTGCTTCATTCTGTGCTTATCTCTATTTTCACTGGCTTGGGAATGATGTTAATCTATGACATTATGATTTGAAATACTCGCATTATAAACTATTTGCTTTAACATAATTCATCTCGTTCAACAAATATAGGGGGGGGTTTTGTTTATAAACGGTTTTTTTTTTTCCCTTTCGTGTTGGCAGGTGATTATTTGTGAAGTTGTATTCTAGTAGCATATCTAATAGGCTTTTCAATCCGCCTCTTATTCTTCTGCACTACTTTACTCTCTTTTTTATATGTATCAAGTACCAACCACAGTTCTCCTACTCGTTCTTCCATTCTACGAAAGGAAAGTTGAAGTCACCAGATAGGAGAATAGTACAGTCTTGTTGTTTCTACAGATATCATCAATTTTGCAATTATTAAGTCAAACTCTCTTAGTATTAGGAGGTTATATATTACTATGTCATCAATTTTCAGATAAAATTCTACCGCTATTCGTTCACCAGTCGAGTTACTATATGTCTCATATATTTTCTTGTTTTCTTTGTCTTTCCCATATTATTGCGGTTCCCCCTTGATTCACTATTTTTTCTACTGATCTATAAGTTTGGAACCCTTTTATTTGATCATCATTCCCAGTCTCTTGGGAATACCAGTGTTTCACTTATATTAATTATATCTATTTTATTTCATTTTGGGTAGTTTCTTCTAAGTACTCTATTTTCTTTTTGAGTTAATCGTAACTAACCCTGCGCATTCATCACTATGATGGTTTGCGCTGTTTTTCTCCTTCATTTATATGGTAGTAATAAGGAATTTTCCCATAGTCTCTTTCCTGTTTCTGGGATATGTGTTCTTTTTTCATTCCAGAAATTATGACATTAAAAACTCCAACTTTTTCCATACTATTGATCTTCCTCCATCATAATTATTCATTTTGTGTCTGAATCTGCAATTTTCTCCGTTTCTGCAATATCCCTCTTGCATAATAAATACAGTTATTAATCTCTTGAATAGAATTTCGGAGCTGATGCTTTGAAATTTTTGCTGGGACACCTCTGTCATATCTCCTGTGTTTGACTTTTCTCTTTACTGATATTCTTGTTTCTTCTTTTTGTTTCTTTCTTATTGCTGGATTGTACTACTGTGGTTATTTATTTGATTATGATTCATGGCTACAGGTGAATATATTTGCATTTTTTGTCGAACTTACATCTTTACTTTTTAGGTTTTTACATATTTTTGGGATGCAGATCTCTGCAATCATCGCCATAGCCATCTAAGTATGCACATTCACATATATTTATAGTTTTGACCATTTTTTTTTTTTAAAAACCTTTTTAGATTGTTTTGGTCGTAAATCTTTCTCCAAATCGGCAATTCCCTCTTTCAAAAGGTTGAGATTGTCTTTGCTTATCTATTTTTCCGCTTGCCCTTCCATTGTGTAGACAGGTAGAGCTCCTTTCGGATTTGCTTTTCTGTTGTCATATCGGTAATGTATTTCTTCGTAGTTATGCTGCTATTGCCTCATATGTAGTATCAATGAAGTATCTCGCAATCCATACTTTTATCTTGTTCTTTGTTTTCCTTATTTTTTCGTCATTCATTTTTGTCTACTCTCTTTCGTTTCCATCTTCTTCTTTTTCTTCTCTTTCTCCTTTTCGTCTTCCTTTCTTCTTCTCCTCAACTATTGGTACATTCAATTTGATTTAATAACACTGTCTATCCATGATAGACATGTTGTGAACAACAAATTCTTGTATCTTACCTTTTCTCAATCGCATTACCTCAGCACATGTGGATGAGTCGGAATTGTGGCAATGCAGCACATCTTCTGATTAGGTTTATGGATTGACTATTGCTATACCAAACCTTACACGTTTGCTATGCGTTGGCATTCTTTTTCCTAATGCATCAATTGGATATTCACAAGATCACTATTATTTTCTTTGTCGGAATATGTTGGTTTATGTATATTTCTTATGAGTCTCTTGACCACTTGGATTTTATTTGGAACTTCTTCAATTATTTCAAGATGTTCATTAAATTGTTCCAGTTGAAGTATTATATCTTTAATAATCTAGAATGCTTTTGTATCTTTTTGGTTAGGACTGTGCTGATTCAAGATGAGAAATGCCAGTTCCCTTACCTGCTACTATCGTATTTGCGAATCCGTCAGCAGCTAAATTAAGCCACCCTTCCCGCAGTTGTGAAACTTACTGCCATCTTGTTCTCGATTTCAGTATTACCACTTGTTAACACTAACTTAGAAGATCGACTTTATCATACTATTTTCACATATTATCACCGATAGTTCACGAACACTTCTAGATATTCTCAAATTCTAGTCGTTGTTAAACTTGTGATAATCTGTTGATTATCTGACTTCACGCGGGTACGTCTCACCAAGCAAGATGGTACTACGAGAGAGACGAGAGAGAGACGAGAGAGAGAGAGATGACGAGAGAGAGAGAGAGAGAGAGAGAAAAGAAGCTGAGGGCAGAAAGGGATGGGTGGGAACTCCCTACTTCCAAGAGCCTCTTCTACTCTTCCGCCTTTACGAGAGAGAGAGAGCGAGAGAGAGAAGAAGCTGAGGACAGAAAGGGAGGTGGGGACTCCGTACCTCCCAGAACCTATTCATCCTCTTCCTCCTCTACCACAGAGAGAGAGGACAGAGAGAGAGAGAGAGAGGAGAGAGAGAGAGAGAGAGAAGAAAACTGAGGACGAAAGGAGTGGGTTGGACCTCCCTACCGCCCAGAGCCTCTTCTCCTATTCCTCCCTTAAGAGGGAGAGAGAGAGAGCCTAGAGAGAGAGAGAGAGCGAAGAAACTGAGGACAGAAAGGGAGGGTGGGACCTCCCTACTCCCCAGAGCCTCTTCTCTTACTCCCTTCAACGGAGAGAAGAGAGAGATAGAGAGAGAAGAGAGAGAGAAAAAGCTGAGGACAGAAAGGGAGGGGTGGACCTCCCTACCTCCCCAGAGGCCTCTTTCCTCTTCCTCCATCTAAGAGAGAGAGAGAGAGAGAGAGGAGAGAGAAAGAGAGAGAGGAGGAGAGAGAGAGAGAGATGAGAGAGAGAGAGAAGTAAACTGAGGACAGAAAGGGAGGGGTGGGACCTACCTAAATCCCCAGAGCCTCTTCCTTCCTCCCTCCAACGGAGAGAGAGAGAGAGAGAGAGAGAGAGAGAGGAGAGAGGGGAGAGAGAGAGAGACGAGAGAAGAGAGAGATGAGAGAAGGGTCAGAAGAAGCTGAGGCAAGAAAGGGAGGGTGGAACTCCCTACCTCCCAGAGCTCTTCTCCTCTTCTGCCCTCTCAGAGAGAGAGAGAGACGAGAGAAGAGGAGAGAGGAGAGAGGAGAGAGACAGGAGAGAGAGAGAGGACCAGAGAGAAGAAGTGAGGACAGAACGGGAGGGGTGGGACCTCCCTACCTCCCCAGAGATCTCTTCTCCTTTCCTCCCTCTAAGAGCGAGAGAGAGGAGAGAGATGAGAATGAGAGAGAGAGAGGAGAGAGAGAGAGAGAGAGAAGAAGCTGAGGACAGAACGGGAGGGGTGAGGACCTCCCTACCTCCCAGGAGCCTATTCTCCTCTTCCTCCCTCTAAGAGAGAGAGAGAGAGAGAGAGAGCGAGAAGAGGAGACAGAGAGAAGAGTGAGGATAGAAGGGAGGGGTTTGGGACCTCCCACCTCCCCAGAAGCCTCTTCTCCTCTTCCTCCCTTAAGAGACGAGCAGAGAGAGAGAGAGAGAGAGAGAACGAGAGAGTAGGGAGATGAGAAAAGATGAGGAAGAGAGAGAAGAAGCTGCGGACAGAAAGGGAAGGGGTGGGACCTCCCACCTCCGCCAGAGCTCTCTCTCTTCCTCCCTTAAAGAGAGAGAGAGAGAGAGAGGAGAGAGAGAGATGAGAGAGAAGAAGCGAGGAGAGAAAGGAGGGGGGGACCCCTCCCCTACCTCCCCAGAGCCTCTTTCTTTTCCTCCTCTAAGAGAGAGAGAGATGAGAGAGAGAGACGAGAGAGAGAGAGAGAGCGATGCTTGAGAGAAGCTGAGGACAGAAAATGGGAGGGTGAGGACCTCCCTAACCTCCCCAGAAGCCTCTTATCCTCTTCTCCCTCTAACAGAGAGAGAGAGAGAGACGAGATGAGAGAGAGAGAGAGAGAGAAGAAGAAGCGGAGGACAGAAAGGGAGGGGTGAAGGACCTCCATACCCCCAGAGACTCTTCTCTCTTCCTCCCTCTAAGAGAGAGACCTACTTACCTTACAGACCCTAACAGTTCGTTCGGGTTGTCCCCGGGCCCTCAGTGTGAGGCGCTTAAGTCTACAGCGAGTTGCAGCTACATCTTCCGGTATATTTTGCATCTGCAATCTTGGAGGGTCTGGATGCAGTTTAGATATTTGTCGAGCTATTCTAAAACACATCTACGCTCACTCCTGATATATATTCCCTCAGATGAGCGGCAACGATGAAGACGCGCATTACGATGCTGGTGCGTAGTGGAGTAATGTCCAGTGTGCTTCTTATTTTCTGGTATAGTTTGGGCACTATTAATCTACTCGGCTTGCTCTTTGATATTTTAGTTCCATGATATGTTCTGTTATTCATCATCTGTTCAATGACGGAAGTATCAGGTAGGTTCTTTCCTTTAGACTTTATAATTAAGGATGATAGTTTCCCAGAGGCTAGGTCTACTTCACTATCTAGCGGTAAGGACCTTTGTACACTCTTAGTTGTGCAATATCTTTGATAGCGGGGTTACCATACATAGCAAATAAGGGACACGAACAATGTTTTAAAGAAAATCAGTGTTCAGCTCGTTGAAGGCCGTAACAACATTCCATTTGCTTACATTTGCCAACAGAAGCTATTTGATCATGCATAACATGTCCTATCATCATCACACAGGGGGGGGGGGGCAGCCAGGTTGTGTGTTTTTTTAGCGGCGGTGGGTTTTTTTCGGCTTTTTTTTTTTTTTTTTCTTTTTTTGGTCTTTAACCTGCTTCCTTATTGTGATTGCCCATTATTGGGCCCCGATATGCTATAGTTCCTTCTCGTATCCATAAATTATTGATCAATTATCAGAGTTAAAACCATGAGCTATTTTACCTACCTGCCCAATCAATACTTTGTTAAGGTCTCTTTGTAGAGCGTTCTATCTTCACACAAGTAATTTCTCTACATTATGCTTGTGTCATCAGCTGGAAACTATCTCACTACGAATCCTTAACATTACTGTTCTATGTCGTCAATCAAAATAACAAACATATTTGCAGCTCAGCACCGTACCTTGTGGCCCGCACGGAGTATTACCTTCGGTTTCATCCGATTTCTTCATCGTTTGCAATAACATCTGTTTCTGGTTGTAGTAAAATTCTTTCTAACCATCTTCCTACTTTATATACGAGATTGTGTTTTTTAATTTTCTTTGCTAATATATTATGGTCTACTTGTCCAAAAGGCTTTTGCAAAGGCTAGATTAAACACACTGTTTTCAGGTCGATTTTCATATTTTTGATATGTTCTCACGGGTGGACTAAAGTTGGTTGTGTCTTTTTCCGGGTCGAAAACCGTGTGTCCCTATATTAAACAAATTATTTTTTATTAATGTTTCATAATATTTTTCTTCATTACCCTTTCGACACTTTATAATATGTGATGTTAGACTCAAGGCCTATAATTACTTGCCTCTAGTGTATTGATCCACTTTTGAAAGTAGGGGGATATATGCTAATTGTGACATCATAATAAATCTGCCTGTATCTACACTTTGTCTTTATAATATGCAAGTGGCTTTGCGATAGAATGAACTACTTTCTTTAACAAAATAGCAGGGACTCAATCCGGCCCTGCAGTTGCAGCAGCTCCATTTTTAATTTCATTAATTGCCTGCACATATCAGCTTCATTAATTCATATGTCAGTAAATATTCACTATTTTCTTCCCTTACTTCTATACATTATCTTTCAGTTATCTATTCTAGGGGGAATTCTCTCTTTATATCGTTCTGCCAGTATGTTGCAAATTTCCTTTTTTTCATTCGTAATCTCCCTTCAATTCAGAGGGCCTATTCTATTCTTCTTATATTCATCTTCTTCGCATATGAGTATAATAGTTGGGGTTTTGGATTGATAATTTAATAGGGTTTTTTCTTCAAGTCCCGTTTTTCATTTTTTTTGATTGTATAATCTTTTGTTCTGCATTTTTCTATCTACTTTTTAGTTCTATAACTTTCCATGCATTTTTTCGTTTGCAAGACTTTATACACTTTCTGATTTTCTGGGAACAAGATCCTTTCTGTCTCTTGGTATGCATGAATTGATGTTTTACTTTTCTTCTTCGGTATATATTTGTCCACTATTTTCTCCAATATTTTATATAATCCCATCGCCGATTTACCTTATGTCATCACTTACGAAAATGTATCCCAATCTTTGTTTAATTCTTCATTAATTCTGGACATTTATATTTTACTGTAGGAAGTTGTATTTTACCATAATCCTTCCCACTTTTTCACTTCTTGAATATCTCTATTTCACTTGCTTGGGAATGGAATGTTATCTAATGACATTATGGTCTGAAATACTCGCATTATAAAACATTATTTCTTCAACATAATTCATTCTGTTCACAAATACTAGGTCTAAAGTATGTTCCTTTCTTTGGTGGCAGGTGATTTATTTGTTGAATGTTGGATTCTAGTAGCCATATCTATAGCTTTTCAAATTGCCTCTTATCTCTGCACTACTACTCACTCTCTTTTTTATATGTATAAGTACAACCACAATCTCCTATCGTTCTTTCCATATACGAAAAGAAAAGTGAAGTCACCAGATAGGAGAAATAGTCCAGTCATTTGTGATTTGTACATATATCATCCAAATTTTTCATTTATTAAGTCCAAACTCTTTAGTATTAGGAGGTCTATATATTACTATATGCATCAATTTTCAGCTTCAAATTCTACGCTATTAGTTCACATTCTGAGTCTATATTTCTCATTATTTTCCTTGTTTTTTCTTTCCATATTATGCGCGTTCCCCTTGATTATATTTTTTCTATCTGATCTATAAGTTTGGAACCCTTTTATTGATCATCATTCCCAGTCTCTTGGAATACCAGGTTTCACTTATATTCATTATATCTATTTTCTTTTCATTTTGGGTTAGTTCTATCTAAGTAACTCTACTTTTCTTTTTGAGGTTACTCGTAACTAAACCTGCGCATTCACACTATGATGCGTTGCGTGTTTTCTCCTTCATTTAAATATGGTAGTAATAAGGTTTCCCATCGTCTCTTTCCGGTTCTTGGTATGTTGTTCTTGTTTTTCATTTCAGGATTCTGACATTAAAAAATCCAACCTTTCCATAATATTGATTCTTCCTTCATAATAATTATTCATTTGTGTCTGAATCTGCAATTTTCTCCGTTTCTGCCATATCCTCTGCATAATAAAATACTAGTTATGATCTCTTATTGAGTTAGAATTTCGGAGGCGGAGTGCTTTGAAATTTTGCTGACACCTCTGAATAGCTCATTGGTGGTTTGGACTTTTCTCTGTACCTGATATTCTTGATTCTCCTCTTTATTTGTTTTTTCCTATTTCGGATTTATATTGTTGGTATTTATTTGATTATGATTCATGGCTACAGGGTGCATATATTTACATTTTTTGTCGAACTTACATCCTTTTCCTCTTTTAGGTTGTTACATATTTTTGGATGCAGATCTCTGCAATCATCCCCATAGCCATCTAAGTATGCACATTTTACCATATTTTCATAGGTGACCATAACTTAGGAGTTTGTAGTAAAATTCTGTGTTCTCAAATCTGCAATTCCTCTTTTCAAAAGGTTGACAGATTTTGTCGTTCTTGTCTATTTTTTCCTCTTTCCCGTTCATTGTGTAGATATGTGTAGAGGCCTCTTCGGGATTGACTTTCTGTTGTCATATCGTAATTTATTTCTTCGTAGTTCATGCTGCTTATTGCCTAATATGTAGTATCAATGAGTATCTCTGCATCCATACTTTTATCTTGTTCTTTGTTTTCCTTATTTTTTTTTTCTGTAATTTCACTTTTGTTTACTCTCTTACGTTTTCCTCTTCTTCTTTTTCTTTCCTTCTTCTTCCTCTTCTTCTTCCACAATCAACTATTTGTACATTCAAATTGATTTAATAACATAGTTATCAATGAATAGACAGGGCTGAACAAAAAATTCCTTGTACTTTTGCATCAAATCTTGCATTACCTCAGCACACTGGGATGGGTCGAATGTTGCATGCAGCAATTTTTGATTAGGTTTGTGGATTGGGACTATGCTTACCAACCTTACACAGTTTGCATGCTTTTTGCATTCTTTTTCCCTAATGCATCAATTAGGATATTCACAGATTCACCTTATTCATTTTCTGTGTCGGAATATGTGGTTTATGTATAATTGTTTCTTATGAGTCTCTTGACCACTTGGATTTTATTTGGAACTTCTTCAATATTTTCAGATGTTTTCATTAGATTTGTTCAGTTTGAAGGATTATACCTTCTAATATATCTATGAATGCTTTTGTATCTTTTTGGTCCTGGTTAGGACTGTTGCTGATTTCATAGATGATGAAATGCCATTGCCTTCCCTGCTACCCATCGTATTGCGAATCGCAAGAAAGCTAAATTACGCCACCTCTTCCCGCAGTTGAACTTACTGCCATCTGTTCTGATTCAGATTACACTTGTAAACTAAACTTAGAAGACGCTTATCCTACTATTTTCACACTAATCTATCACCGATAGTTCACGAACACTTCTAGCTATTTCTCCAAATTATAGTGTATGTTAACTTGTGATATCTGTTGATTAATCTGATTCACGCGGTACGTCTCACAAGCAAGATGGCTACTACGAGATGAGAGAGAGAGAGAGAGAGAAAGACCGCCAGAGAGACGAGAGAGAGAGAGAGGACGAGACAGAGAGACGAGAAGAAGAAGCCTGAGGGCAGAAAGGGAGGGGTGGACCTCCACATTCACCAAGCTCTTCTACTCTTCTCCGCTAAGAGCGAGAGGAACGAGAGAGGAGAAGAGAGAGAGAGAGAGATGAGAAGAAGCTGAGGACAGAAACTGTCCCAAGAAAGGGAGGGGTTGGGACCTCCCTACCTCCCCAGAGCTCATTCTACATCTTCCTTTCCTCTAAGAGAGAGAGAGAGAGAGAGAGAGAGAGAGAGAGTCAGAGAGAGAGAGAGAGGAGAAGAGAGGAGAGCGTGCTGAGAAGAAGAACATGAGGGCAGAAAGGGAGGGGTGCGGACCTCCATACCGCCCCAGAGGCATCTTATCACTCGTCCTCCCTCTAAGAGAGAGGAGACGAGAGAGAGAGAAGAAGAAGATAGAAGAGGAAGCTAGGACAAAAGGGAGGTGTGGACCTCCTTCCTGCCCCAGTCTTTTCTCTTCCTAACTCCCTCAGAGAGAGAGAGAGAGAGAGAGGACGACGACGAGCGGGGGGGGGGAAGAGAGAGAGAGAGAAGAAGAAGATAGAGGAAGCTAAGACAAAGCGGGAGGTGGGGGACCTCCCTCTCCCTGCCAAAGCCTCTTCTCTTCATCCTACCTCTCCAATTTTAGTGGATCCCCACTCCCCCACAATCTCTATTACTATTGCTGCCAGTCACAAGTTCTGGGCTCTCCAGCCTTCCATCCTCCGCATCCTTTCCTTGTTCTCCTGCTGTCCTGCTCGGCCTTCCACCTGCCTTTCTTAAATCCTTTTTTCATTGTTCTTCTTTGCTCCTGCGGTTGGCTCCTTCCGCCGGCTTTCCATATCCCACTGCGCCCACCTCTCCATGTTGTATCTGCTCCTGTAGTCGGCTCTTCTCACCTGCTTTCTAGCCCAGTGTTCCCACCTTTCCCTGCTTTCTGCTCCCAGGTTGTATCTTCCCAACGTACTGCCTATGGCGATACGCCTTGTCCTGCCATAGAAAGGGAATGGGTGCTTACCCTTTCTGCTGTGTTGAGCCTTTAATTTTGCGTCTCGTATGGTCTGCCTTCAATGTCCTACGTTCACGATAACGGCAGACCTGCTCTTCTAGAAGAGCTAATCGCAGCTCCTTGACTCTTTTCTCAGCGCTTCAAGTTCTTCCCTGTCGTCAGGGTCGGTTATCTTGTTTTGGGGTTACTGTGCCACCAATCCCAGCGCTCTTGGTCCGCCGATCCATAGCTGGGCTCGCCCCTCATCGAGCTGGTCTCGCCCCACCAATAATCCGATGTCCTCTGGCGAGCTAGAAGGATGCTAGTGTAGTACTGTCAGGGAATATACTGTCTTGGTCAGGTGGTCTATCTTTTCCCGTGAGGGGCTTCGGCCGAGAGATCACACTTCCTACTACTGGGGCACATTTTCCTGAACGATGTCATCTGGCACCAGCACTGCTCAATAGCTTGATGACGTTTAAACAGATCAGTTGTTTAACGAAAGCGACAGTAAACCCCCACATGGAACGACAAAATGGTTTATCATTCTTTTTCCATGGGTACTATTCGGGTTATATCGCTTCATTTGATTTTCTAATTTTTTCACGAGCTTTTTTCGCCTCGGGTTCTATTGGTGCTGTCTCCTAAACAAATATTTTTTCCATTCCAATTCCAAGTAGATAATTATGCCATTTACAGTTTCCGCTGGGAGGACTTACGCAATATATAATTCATTATTTACGTTCAGGTAACACAAACCCTCTTAAACACTTAAACATGGTGAAGTATGTGACTATCTAGACCCGACCAACCCTAGAGTTAGAAAAAGGAGTTGGCGCATTCTTCAGCACGGAAGAAGAAGAACTTCGAGAATCGAAAGAGAGGGCGGTTCGTGAATTCCAACCCTATTTAGGATTCGTCCTTTCATGAAGAAAAACAAAGGAGAGGGGCGCGTGTACCGCCTCACACCAATCCTTCAGAGCGGTCCGCTTGAAGTACGGTCCTCCAGGATTTAAAGAACCTTTCGGCTGTTCTTGTTGACTTGGAGGGTCCTTCCACAAATGACGGGGTTTCATAGCTCACGGAGCATTCTTTTCCTTTGTGTCGTCGCTGGAATGTGACTTAGAGGCCTTCCATATATATATATATATATATATGTTTATATATATATATATATTATATATATATATATATATATTGATATATTTATAATATATGTGTCTAATGTGTGGATAGTAATATAGTTATAGAGTATATAATATGTATATGTGTATATATTATATATAATATATTATATATAATATATACTACATATATATATATACTATATATATAATATATCAAAACCCTATTATAAACACAAACAATTTATGGAATGAGCTATACAATCGAACTGCGGGCCATCGGGGTGCAGGCACCACCAAAGCGACCTCGCCACTGAGTTGCTTGTTGTTCTTGGAGTGTTGTCAAGTGATCGCGAAAGTGGGAGGAGGAAAGTACTGGAGGCCACCGGGTTAATTTAGGAGGTTTTCCGGGACTATTAGTAATACAGAGAAATCGCTGTACAATAAGTAACTATTATATTATATATATATATATATATATATATATAACAATAGCTATATATATATAAAAATGGGTTAAAATATTTTTGGGTGGGTGTATAACATACATACATATGTACAGATAGATATATTATATATATTATATATATATGTATAAATGTATATTTGTGTATAATATACATACATATGTATATATAATCTAATCTATATATATATATTATATATATATATATATATATATAATATATATATATAAAAAACTATATATATGTACCATATGCATGTATATTATGCACCAAATATACCATTTATATCATATATAATATATATTATATAGAGTAATATATATTATATATATATATATAATAGTTACTAATTCGTACAGGCGATTTCTCTTGTATTACTATATGTCCGGAAAATTACTAGATAACTTCGCATCTCGTCGACAACACTCAAAAGAACAAAACAAGCACCTCAGTGCCCGTGGCGGCTTGTGTTGGCTGCCACCTCGCTGGCGCCGCGAAGTCGATTGTAGGGGCATTCCAGTGAGGCGTCAGAGATGTGTATTTCTGCGTGTTGGCAATTCCCGAATTTCGACGTGGTTCGGAAGTCACGTAAAAGCCGTTGGTCCGTCGGTGAAAACAATACTGGTCTCATGCAACGTAAAACACCGCCATACAAACAAACACACTAAAGAACAAACAATCTGAAGAGAAAGAAAAAACCAAAAAAAAGAGAGCACCAAGAAAACAAGGATCCTCTTACGGATGACGATATAGAGAGCGACGTCAGTATTTATTCTAATATATAGATTCGACTTCGGCGCGCGAAGAAACTATATTTACTTAGCGGAGATATAGAGAGAGAGAGAGAAAGAGAGAGAGTGAGAGAGGAGAGAGAGAGACGAGGAGAGAGAGAGAGAGAGAGATGTCTTGTGGCGATGCGTCGAAATTGCTAAATAGATTCGATGCGCGTGTGTCAGTTTTATATCTTGGTATCAGCCGACGCAAGTTGGTGACACGTTAAAAAAAGAAACAAATACATAATACGCGATATTCATAGTTACAGTATAAAACCTACTTGCTTCGTTTAAGGTTAAACCATGTTCTTTGAACTCGGACAATGCAGGTGTGCTACGAAGCCCTTCTTAGTAGTTTGGGAGATGATTTATTTATTTGTTTTGTTTTCCAGAGAAGAAGTCCTCTGATGCATTGGCAGAGCAGCGGAGGCTTTGCTTCGTTGCGGGCAAAGTTAAAAAAAAAAAAAACAAAAAAAAAAAGTACTGAGAACTTATATTTTATAGTTGCAAAAGATTGTTTAATAACTGGTATTCTTCAGGAGTTATAGTAGATTCACATCACCCGTGCATTGATGTCTCAGCCCG